>NW_005354664.1:576894-593775 GCF_000412655.1 Myotis brandtii
CAGTTCATAGCAGGTATTATAATTCCAAATTGATGAAAAAAGTAAACATCCTACAGTTAAATAGGAATAGATGAGTTGGTAATAAACCTGGTAAGTTAAATGTTCCAGTTTCATTTATGCAAAACAGGCAATTAAGGCGGTAAGTATTCCTGGTGTGTGGTAATAAATGCATTATTAGGAAGTATTTCTCATTCTGGCCATTGTCATGCAGTGGTTAGAGCACTGGCCCATGCCACAACCGTCTTGGGTTCAATTCCTGCTCAGGACACATACCTGGGTTGCAGGTTCCATCCCTGGCCCGGGTCAGAGCAGGTGGGAAGGCAACCAATGATGTGCCTTTCTCTCATTCATGTTTCTCTTTCTTTCTCTCTCTCCTTTCTCCTCTCTCCCTTCCATTCTCTCTAAAAATCACTGGTAAAAACATCCTCAGGTGATAACTAACACACACAAAAATTTCTCATTTGTTTTACAACTGTTGATTGGTAGATAAAAACCAAACAACAAAAAATAAAATTAGAAGTTGAAATTGGATGACAGGAAGAATCTTATATTCTTTCACTTAGATATTCATTCAACAAATACTTTCTAGCGATGAGTAGTACTTTAGATACCAATGATCACAAGGGCACAGTATTGTATTGAAGGGAAAAAAGAACCAGGTCTTATTAGTAGCAGTAAAACTGGTAAACTCAGTGAGTTCAGAGAAAACTGTGTAAGTTGGCAAAATATTGTGGGAAAAGGTAAAACAAATGAATGTATAAACAAGTAAACTAATTAAAAAATAAACTACAAGGCAACTAAAGCACATTTACCTTCTTAGAATCATAGTTATGGAATAAACAAATACTACTTCTGAAATTCAAACAAATGGAGCAAATAATATAGCTAAAATTCAGATGTCCCAAGGCAACTAAAGCACATTTACCTTCTTAGAATATGGAATAAACAAATACTACTTCTGAAGTTCAGACAAATGGAGCAAATAATATAGCTAAAATTCAGATGTCCAAATACCTTTTTTGTTTACTCTGACCCCAGGCTTCCTGCTATGATTACAATAAATTATAGTAAAAACATACCATGTAAAAGAGTTAGTATGCAGAGTCATGCAACCGTGCAATTTTAGTACGAATGGTGCGAGCTCTGGGGGCAAGTGTTAAATGGTAGGCAGAGATGAGACCTCAGAGGCTTGGACTTGAGTTCTGCACTCCCATTGCCAGAACGGCTCTGTCTGAAGCCACTGCTCCATAAAAAGAAATTCTAGATGGAGCGAGTAGATGAGGCAACACACATAAGACCCTAGATTCTGTCCTTGTGGAAATTAAGTTTATGGGAGGAGAAAGCGACTAATGGAATCAGCAAACAAATAAATATGTAATTAAAAATAGAGAAATGTCTTGCGAAGTCTTGTGATAAAGAATTCTAGAGACAGGGTGGGAGGAAGAGCCCTCCATAGATGAGTTTATCACAAGACCTATCTGAGATCACAGAAATCATGAAAGGGGACTGGTCATGTAAAGAACTCAAATGGGCAAAACATTTTGAACAGACAGATAAACAAGGTGTGAAACAGCTTTAGGCAAGAAAAAGTTTGAGATTTTCTTGAAGCTGAATATATTTCTTTGTGACTAAAAGTTAGAGAGACTTGATGAAGATAATATTTTAAAGGTAGGGCGTGTCAAGGTTATACAAGTCTTTGTAACTGAGAAAACTGAAGGCCAATGATCAAGTGAACTGTCTAAAATCAAACTAGCTAGATACAAAATAAATTCTAATACAGGCCTCCGAATTTGTCATTCGGAGCTTTTATTTCCTATATTTCATAGGTCCGAGACATAGACTGTGAAACCCAAAAATATATTTAGAAAGAGCAGAAACTATTCAAGGGATGACCTTTGCTTGCTTATGCTGATAATCAAGTGTTCCACACAAAAGTCAGGATCTAATTAAACTGTGGTTATATAATGATCACTGTTTTCTAATTGGCATCTTTACTCTTTCAATAATTTAAATGCACTAATAATGTTAGAGCCATTTAATTTCCTTAATATCAGTGTTCTTCAATTCACAAATACAACATCCAAAATACAATAAAAATTTGTCCATTTTGATGTTAGTAACTAAGAACACAAGATCATTACATTTGTAACAATATGTTATAACTTTTCATTATGCTTGTGCAATATAAATCAGCTAGCAAGAGGCAATAGAAAAAGATCCATGCCCTTCTAGAATTTGTATTTAATCAGCTGACTCAACAAAGCAGCTAAAAAGCACCATGGGAAATTGAACGCTGTCCACATTTGCTATTCCGGTAATTCTAGTCCTCACTCAGGCTGAGAGAACCTCAATGAACCTCAATTTTCAGGCCCTTACACCAAAACTTCAACAAGAAGAAATTGGGAGAAAGGAATTTTTCACAGAAGATTGAATAAATATTGAGATTCCAAGTACAGTTCAATGGTTGGTTCTTGAACATCATCCATTCCCACCAGCTGTTACGGCACGGGAAGTTTGAAATCCGTATTTCTTGTCCATGTATGATATAGCTGTCTATTTTATAAAATGCTACAATTCCAGTGATTTTATTTTTGTATTTAGCTCTTGCTAAATATATCTTTGGAGATATAGAATTACTTACTTCTTACCAGGAGAATAAGACCCGAATTGATTTGATACTCTGCCCCTGGGTCACTAAACAACCTTGAGTAAGCCATTTTTCTTCTCCAATGTTCAATTCCATTATTTTTAAAATAGGATATTAATCTCTGTAATTCACAGATATTTTGAGAATTAAATAAAAGATCACAGGGGAAGAAACCGAACATAATTCTTGACAACTGCAGCTGCTTTCTGAAAGGCACTATTTTTACTTTGTCTCTCAGGCTTCCATTTAGCTTGATTTGTTGCTTATAAAAAAGAGCAGCACCAACCATAGAAGTCTCATGCCAGACAGTTTTCATTACTATGATTTTCTGGACAGCCATAATTGCGCCTTGATGCCTCAATCTTAATATGCGCTCCAAATAACTTATTTCTCAAAATATCTGTAGGGGAAATAATATATATGTATATGGTATGTGGTAAAGTTAAAGAATGGGCACTACTGTTCATTTTCATTAAAGTAAATTAGCACCAGAGTAAAACAATACCGTGTGATTTCACAATTAATAGTCCAAATAAGAGAGACTGGGAAAACATTTAAATTATTTTGATTGTAAAATGATCTCAGGTGCCAACAATTTTTCTATCTTTAACATTTTGTAACATAAAACATTATTTAAATGTACAATTAAAAGATACAGGTTCAGTGTTGATTTCTGAGAGTTGAAAATCAGTATTTCCCTATGGTTTAAATTGCAATCATTTTGATTACTGCAGAGGTTAAAGATATTTTAATTTTATAATTTGATTTTTTTTCTGTTTAAATGTATGTTCATTTGTTTTGTTTATTTTGGGGGGTGTTTTTTTCCTTATTTATAAAACTATTTTTATGATAGTAAATAGAGAAAAGGCAAATATTTTAGCATTATGAGTATAGCTCTGTTAAATTTATTTATATTTTGTTTTTTGATATTTTCAAAAAGATATTATTAATTTGTATTTGCTAGGACATTAAATACTCAATGATATTGATAATTTTACTTATTAGTTTTAGAAGGTTTTATAGATTCCTTAGGACTTTTTACGTATATAATCATGTCAGCTTATTTTTCTGGTTTATTACTAGTAAGCCCAAACAATATTGAATATAAGTGATACGAAAAAATATTTTTGTGTTATTCCTGATATTTTGGGAAAAAGGTTACTTTCTTACCACTTAATAAGTGTGATTTTTACATATGTCTTTTATCAGGTTGAGGAAATCCCCTTCTATTCCTATTTTCCTGAAATGTATATCATAAATTGACATTGAATATTGATTTTTCTCCTTCCATTGAAATGTCTATTTTTTTTTCTCTTTTGTTCTGTGAATGTGTTCAATTGCATTGAAGGCTTTCTAGCTATTAATTAACCATGGATTCCTCTTGAATATGATATAGTATTCTTCTCTATATTACTGGAATCAATTTACTACATTTTGCTGAGGACATTTTTCCCTATATGTCTATTTTAAAATTTTTTTGTCATGAGGTTTTTATATCAGAGTTTTGATGTTAGGGTTATGGTAGTCTAATAAAATGTGCTAAGGAATGTCCCCTCCTTTGTTTTCTGAAAGACTTATGCAATTTTGAAACTGTTTTATCATTAAATATTTAATATAATTTAGGAGCAAATTTTGATATTCTCTAATGGAAAATTTTTTATTAATTCAAAATCATGTCCTGAACACAAATTTTCTCAACAAAAGGTATCTTCTAATTATCTGTAAATATTATGGCTTTGACTTTACTTTTAGAGTATATTTTTACTGGATATGCAAAGCTTAATTTTAGCATTCTGTTTTTCTTTATGTTAGAGATGTCTTATCATTGTTTCTGAAGTGTTTTGTTTTTGATAGTGTGTTTGATTGTTTTTGAAATATATTTTTACTGAATACAGAGAAACTGCCCACCCACATAACCTACTATCTAGGTGACCATTCTTCATACTGTATGACTCTTTTATTACCTCTTTTATTTCACCTCAACCCTTACTGGTGTATGGTATAAGTGATGGTCAATGACCTAAGGTCAGCAAATCCATAGGCTTTCAAGAAACCTACATCAAGTAATAAATGAAACAGTGAGGAGACTGAAGACAATGGACGTAGTGGGGAGTCCAGTGGTAGTATAGACGGAAGAAAAATATACCACACAATGGAGTCAAAGTCAAAATTCAATTGCAAGCTGAGCCATGAGAGCCAAAGGGAAATATAGTAAAAGTTGTAATGAATGCAAACATTGTATAGTGACTAAATGTTTTCAGAAACTGTTCTACTTTAAACATATTAGTTGACATAATCTACAAAACAACCAAATTAGTTTGTTTCTATTAATAGGCCCATTTACAGAAACCAAGACACTAGTTGCTCAAAATCACATAAGCAGGGATTTTAATTTTAGGCATTATATTTGGTTGAACTTTATGGTATTGCCAACACTTTATTTTTTTTACAATAAAATGTGTTTTTATGTGATTTAATCTAAAAGCCTCAAAAGTTCATGCTGTCTCTTAAAGGCACAGAAAGGAAGCCATTCATTAAATAAAAGAGATTGAAGGTCTAGAGGAAACATCTATCTGCCTGAATTTCATTTCCATTTCATTTCACTGAAGTTACCGTCTGAAAATTCCTGTAAATCCTTCTTCTATTCTTATGACAAATTCCACTTTACTAGCTGATTGGAGTGGTCTTTTTCCTCCAACAAATAGATTCCTAACCAAAAAAATAAATAAATAGTAAATGTCATAAGCAATGGAGAAACAGATATTAGGGTTGTTTTGCAGAACACCTACCCACTAAGAATAGGATATATTATGTGCCAGAGAACAGGCATAAGAAGAAAAAAGAGAAGACAGCTGTGTTAAGATTAAAGGATACAAAGTAATCCAAAATCTAGACAAAGAAAAGCCTTCCTTGAGCAAAGCAGACTCTATTTAGATTCTAAAATTTGGTGTACATATGAAGCCCTCAGCATTAGTAAGTAATCAAAGATATGGACAGATTTTATTGTCCTTTACACTCAAATTTCTTCATTGGAACCAGATATGACCTTTCATTTAAAATAATCTAAAATAATGAGTGAACTTAATTATTTTTTTCTCTACTCAAAATACGTATCTGATCATTTTTGTTATTATTTGGCAAACAAGTACATTTTAAGATATAAAGTAATAATAATAATCTTTCCCACAGATGGTGTCAGGATGATGAATAGCAACACCATGTAATAGAAAGTATGCAGAATTAGGAGCTAGCAAAGCCAGCTTTGAGCTTAGATAGTATTTTCTGGAAAAACTAGCAGAAACATTTCTGAAAGTAAGGCTATATTGCTGAATTTCCACACCATTGCTCTTAAATTTCCAGGGATAATCAGACCAGATGAGTGACTATTAGTGACTAAAATAAAACAAAGAACACAATTTTTAAATATTTACAGTAAATAATTTGTTACTCAAGTCCAGACTATTCTAAGTCTGCCTGAACAATAACTTTTCAACATTTAGGCAAAATTATAGTTGATGTATTATAGAATTGTACACCTGAAACCTATATAATTTTATTAACCAACTAGGGGCCCAGCACATGAAATCGCGTGAGACCCAGACCCGGCATGCCACGGGACCCAGAGTCAAGTCCCGCCAGCGCCGAGGGACACAGCATCAAGTCACCTCCTGGTGACCGGTCTTTGGTCGTTACGGCATTACGACCACTGGGTTTTTATTATATAGATGTCACCCCCAATAGATTCAATGAAAACAAAAGAACATTTAGGCAAATTTACTTGGTTAGATAAATTATAATCAGTAAGTTCTTTTTGAGCATAAAATAAGGAAAGTAATATGGATGGGATATATATTGACATTATGCTAAAATGATCTCATTATTCCTCTCACAATCTGGATAGTTTTATCACTCAGGATGAAATACTTAACTTCATCTACTAAAATCCTATGAATCTACTTTCCTCACTAAGTTTGACCTTGTTAACAAAACAGTAACAGTTCAATGACTAAGATTTCCCTGAACATAAATATTGTTTATCTTTATGTCTAGTCTTTTTCCAAGTTCCCAGCCTAACAATCCCTTAATAACCACTTCTAATTGATGCATGTTTTATGTAGATATAATTCATTTAAACAACTTACAGTGAAGTTCTAATTGACAAAAAGCATATACATATATATGGGTAATTTTCATATATGTGCTTTGATCCATAATTTTTTTTATTCCAATGATGAACCAAAAGACCAGAGAGCCTTAGGAAAGGCTCACCTAATAGGAGGGTTGTTTTTTTTTGGGGGGGGGGGGTTGGGTATCATTGACATAGTTTAGAATCATGGGGCTCAAGATAATAAGAAGTGGAATCAAATTTAGCTAATTTTATAATTGTTTTTCAATTCTTTACTGAGAATGCAATGCACTCTTACTGCCTCACTCTGAGATGGCTGTTCCCATCACTCAGCTCTTACTATATCACTGGCTGATTCTTCTACTATGATCATTATTTTAGTTTCACTCTCTTTTATGAAAACTCTCCATATTTAGCCATACTATTCTATCAACCAGGACTCTGTCAGGAAATGAGAAGTCACTTTATGCAGCTGAGTTTAACACAGAATTAGGGACTTGCATAATTATAGGGAAAGCTGAGAAGTTCCACCTAACGTCAGGAAAGCTGGCATGAAGGTCAGAGAGTCAAGTGTGAAGATCTCGGTCAGAACACTAGAATGTGGGTGAGGGAGCCTGAACTCAGAAGAGTCTGAAAATATGCATGTGACTATAAAGTCAGAGCTGATGGACTATCTGTGATGGAGGGCACCAAGACTGATGAAGCCGCTGTGGTTGATCCACACAGCCCGCCCAGAATGATGGCTCTACTTCTTTATGCTTCAACTCTCATCCAGTTCCTCTTGTTGATAAATATGAGTCCTCTGGTAGGAAAGGGGATTCTGGCAAACAGAGTTCAAAGCCCTAGATCAGTAGTGGGGTGGTGCCCAGCTGACAGCAAGGTCCAGCATAGTCATTTAAAATAAAATATATGAAAGCTATCATCATCTCTGTTTTCAGTTATTTTTCCCTAAGGTATTAAGGTAAAAAATTCTTAGGAAGTGTGGCTGAGGGAAATATTTTTGTGGAATTTTAGACCCAATTCTACTTGAGTATCTAATTCTAACTTCAAAGCCTTTACTGTTGAACTCATAGTTTTTAAGTTACAATACCCACTTAAAATTTCATTTAGAATAAACCTAATTTTCTTTTCCTTTTCCTCTTTATCTCTTATCTCATTCCTTCTTATCTCTCTCCTACTCTTATAGTACCTCATTTAGTCATTATCTATCTGAGGTATAAAATGTCCACAACTTGACATGTTTTAGTTTATATGTTTCTCTGTATTTTCATAAAGAAATAATAGATTTAAGTGTGATATATAATATCTACATATAACATAGAAATGTGCATATAAATATAAGTTATATATTTTCTATTTGTTTCATAAAACTCTAATTATTTTATACTGTAGTTCTCTTTATCTTGCTTTTCTCCCTTAACTCTGTATCCAAGCCAGCTATTATAGATCTACCCCATTCATTGTAATGACCTCAATATTCCATGGTATGAACAGACTATAAAATATTCAAGAACAACAGTTACCTTGCTTTTTTGCCACTACAAACAGTAAAAAGACATCAACATCCAACTACATATGCTGATATATGTTGGTGTTTTCATTCTAGAAAAACATTTCCAAAGATGGCATTGTTAGAAGGATGTGCACTTAAAATTATTATGAAAGACATTAGATGATTTTTCAAAATGCTGTAATTAAACATGAAATTTTCCCTAAACTATATTTGAGAATACCCATTTTCCTACATCCTTGGCAAAGCTGCCAACCATTTTATTTTCATTTTACCAATTTCGTAAGTGTAACATAAATGTCAAAAATTTTACTTTAATGACTCTTATTCTGATTACTAGAAATGATAGGCCTTTTTCATGTATTTATCAGTAATTTGGAATTGTTCTTTTAAAAATGTTTGCTTTTAAAAATGTTTGCTTATCATTGATTGGGTTATTTGCATTTAATACTTCCAAAATTTATTTTTTATATGCAATATATAAAGGTTGATGATGTCCCCACAAAATTCATACCTTTGAGTCTTATTAGCCCCCTAGTAACTCAGGATATGCTCCTATTCAGGAAGTAGGGTTGTTGCATATGTAATTAGTTAGGTTAATACGAGGTCCTCTTTAGTAGGGTAGATCTCTAATCCAATAGGACTTGTGTCCTTATAAAAGAATTCCATGTGAAAAGATAGACATGCACACAGTGAGAATACCATGTGAACATAGATCAGAGTGATGCATCCACAAGCCAAAGAACATCAAAAATCACCCTCCAACCACCAGAGGCTGGAAGAGTGATATGGAACTGATTCTTCCTCAGAAGAAATCAGTCCTGCTGACACTTTGATCTCAGACTGCTGGC
The DNA here is from genome assembly GCF_000412655.1 of Myotis brandtii. NCBI lineage: Eukaryota > Metazoa > Chordata > Mammalia > Chiroptera > Vespertilionidae > Myotis > Myotis brandtii. Next base: position 586,029 of record NW_005354664.1, read on the forward strand.
CTTCAGAATCATGACAATGAATGTCTTTTGTTTAAGTTACCCAACTTGTGGTACTTGGTTACGGTAGCCCTAACAAACTAATATGTGTAGTTAGATGGAAGTTGTATTTTCTTTTCGATGAAGTCATGCCAGATACTCAATAAATAAATTAATATCCTTCATTGAAAGAAAATGCTAAAATTAATTTTAAATTAGTTTTAAATTAATTATCTAAATTCTTAAACATAAATACATAAATATATTAAATTCTAAAATTTATTGGAATCTATCTCTGTGCTCTCTATTCTATGTCACTGACATGTGTCTATATTCTAAATGACTTAGTGGAGGACTCTCTTGGACAGCAGAGACACTCCCATATATTTTAAGATTGACATACTGTTTATATGCTCTTGTTATGAAAAGATTTTTAATATAACCAAGTGTCGCTTAAAATATCCTGAACAGCTAAGTAAAAGCTCCATTGGAATTATGCTTGGCATAGTATTAAGTTTATATAATTTAGAGAATAATTCAATTTGATACGATGTTGTCTTTGAATTCACAAATATGTTTTATCATTTGTCCAAATATTGTTTCAGACCCTTCAATATAGTAAAATTGGTAGATTCCTTGGTTTTTAAACTATTTATGTCTAATTTTATTCCACTTAGAAAGATACTATTTACATTATCAATCTTTATATACCTTTTAATTTTTGGATTTAGAGTTATTGAAGGTCTCTTTGTGGCCTAAATATCATTATAGCCAATTACCTTATCTTCTAATATCCATTTTTACATTTATTTTTTTAATTATTGTAGCTTTTTTAAAATTGCTTTGTTGATTAAGGTATTGCATAGATAGATGATAAATAGGTAGATGGCAGATATCTGTATATATAGAAACAGATTTACTTTAGGACTCATTTAAATTATATTCTACATGCCCCTTTGTCCAATTGATATATCTTAGACAGAGATAGGTATTCCATATTAATATCATTCTGATCATTTCCTTCACTCTCCCTCCCTCCTTTCCTTCCTTTCTTCTTTACTTCCTTCCTTCCTTTTGCGTCTTTATTTTTAAGTTCTAGAAATCATCTTTACAATTATTCAGTGCTATGATTTTCACACTTTTTTTTTCATTCTCACAAATTTAGTTGAAGTGAAATCTTCCCCAGAAGCCCAGCATATAAAATAAAAAAAGACAAAAGTTGTTCTGATTAAAGAAGGCAAGCCTTGGAGTCTGCAACTGCATTCACTATACTTCCCTCTCCTTTTATGGTAGGTGGAGGGAGGCGATTCTCAAAATTCCTTTGGGGTATAGCACTGAACCTTCATTTTCTAGATGAGGAAACTGAGGCCCAGAGACATGGAATGATTTTCTCAAGTATAACATAAATTATTACTATTTCATGTGATGTATTGAATTGTATTGTAGGGAAAAATGAATTAAGTTTATAAGTAAATGCATGCTATGTCTTGGTTAGAGAATTTGTTATTTTAATTATATGCATATGTATGTTTGGAGATCTCATGTATATTAAAATAGTAAAAACGGAAGCATTATATCAGTATGAGAACAATCCTTTTGAAGACATATGAAGGTACAGAGAGATAAGGAGAAGAAGGGTGCAAAACATACAGGTTCTGACAACCAAAGTAGTGGGATGAGCCACAGGCTGAACTAGAGCTTGATCTAGTGGAGCAGAGAGTCCAGGTTTCACAACCATAACAGACAACATGGTAATGACACTGTAGTAAACCAACTTCATATCAATGCAATGTATTGCAAATGAAAGAAATACTAATAAGTGAGAAAATAAACATGGCCTTATGGGATTTGACTTAATATTGTGACAACTGGGGTGAAATTTAGGAAGTGCTTGAGGGGTAGGCAAAAGTTAAGACCATGGAGAAAATGGCATACAGAGGAAATAAAACATGTGTTGAGCTGGGGGACCCAACAGTTTCTTGAGCAAGGAACCAATCTGTGCTCTCTCTCCCTGGTGTGGTCTGGAATACTTAACTACCTATTTTTTATAGTTACTTTCAGAGGAATAAATAGGATTTTGACCTGTCTCCAAGGACACTCCTTTCGCCTCTGTAACTTGGTTCCTGAGTCCACCCAGCCCAGCTGGCTCACTTCTGCCTCTGTGGCTTTCTTTCTAAGGAGCCAAGGGAGCCTTGCCTAGACCCACTCATATTGCTATAATCTTACCTCTTCTATCTTATGCCTTTCCTTTGTGTCACTGTCCCCAGCTTTAATAAATGTACTCTCAAAATCACCTAGATTTGAAGCATAAAATCTTTCCTGCACGAAGTCAAAAGCCCACATATTCCAGACCAAACCTTCCCAAGGTAGACCAGCCTTGGTCCCGATCCCAAGGTTAGGGGGGCCTGATTACATCCACACAAATGTCCCAGCATACCCACCCTCTGCATCTCCCTCAATGCTGGTTATAAATTCAATGCCACCTGACTTATATAGCACACTGTTATTTTCAGGAATGAGAAAGAATAATAGGAGTCCTTTTAACTGTATGCCTCCTGCATGTAAACTTGTTTCCAAACCATATCTGATAGTTTAAATTAAGTCCATTCTTTCCTTTTTAAAAGTGAACTTTCTAAAAAAATTCAGGTACCAGCTTAAGTATAGAAATTTTTGAAATATAAATTAACTTTGAATAATGCAAACTCACACTATACTATTCAAGATGAAGCCTTTCCATTTAAATTTCATGAAAGATTAAGGCAGCTGAAAAAGAAATGTGGATGGACTTAACAGTCTGCATTTAGATGTTAGAAAACACTAAGAGAAAAGGTTTCATGTTTTTTTCATTTGCATATATATGTGGGTATAAACAGGAGTAAAGATAAAAAGTCTGATCTCTGCAATGGCATTTCAATAAAACAATCTAGTGACTAACTTTTTTTGTCATAGATCAACCAATTTCTTCTTTCTAGTATTTCTAGATAAAATATGACAAACCTTACTTCCAACCTCATACAATTTTAGGGGCAGAAAAACTGTTTTGGAAAACACCTATGTGCAATCAACTAGATGTTAGCTAGAAAATGAAGTCATCATCTCTTTTCCGTATCAAATTCAATTATGCCTCAATTTTAAAAGCAATATACAAAAGCATATGCCTTTCTTTTAAATTAAAATCCAACAGAAAACCTTTAACATATAATACAGTATGGTAACTTTAAAAACATAAACTTATAGAATGAGCATTAACTTAAAATGTTTTATTTTAAAATGTAAATAAAATACAATCAGCTGATATTAATAATACTCATCTGATGGTCCAGTTAATAGTTTGTTTTTGTTTAAATATTTTAGAATAGTCAGATACTAGAGTCCTAAGACAATTTCTCAATAATTTCCAATATCCTTTCTTTCACCATCCTTCCCCGTCCCCTTTCCAAACTCTGCTAAATGGCAAGACAGACCAAAAGAAGAGATTACCTTTGGTTACATAACTGTGAAAAATCTTTTTCAAAATTCTTTCCAACAGTTACTGTGAGGTTGCCTTGAAAGTAAATCTAAAAAACTTCCCTGACATGAGATGGTTATTTTCCAATGGATTTATATAATTTTGCACACAGAGGTATGATCACCTCATTTTTTTTTTAAATAACACACTTTACAAAAGAAATTGGTGTTCTTCTTAAATAACCACTCCAAAGACACTGCTAAATATCAAAACAGGCTCTTAACAAAGGAAAAAATGAGTAATCATATGGAATATCTGTTAAGTCATGTACTCAATTCTCAAACAAGCATAATTGTATGTCCTTTTAAAGGGTCAAAACTCACCAGCTCCCATACCATTTTATCCAATTATCTTTTCTACTGATGGTACGATTTGAACCAGTTTGATCAAATTTAAATGCAAGCCTTAAATAATAATGAACTTAAATGAAACAAAAGAGCTTTTTATGTTATTCCTAGTATAGCCTGAAGATTTCTTGTCATAGCCTAAGCAAACACTAAAAGTCATTTAATAGGTTTAGGGAATAATTGTCTCATGAGAGACATTACACTTAGTTTCTTGAGTTCCAAAGTTTCTCTTAAAGCTCCCCACATATTTTAATTTTCAAGTCCCAATGCATGTAAAACTGCATGTCCTATCATCATTATCACAGACGCCAATTTAAGTGAATCTCCAGTTTCAAGAAATATTCCTGAAATAGCTGCCACATTATCTAGCAACATTATCACAGTGGTCTATCCATATGAGAGCAAATGCTTAGCATCTGTTTTGGAGACAGTGAAAAAGCAAACAAACATAAAACAAGATATACCTAGATTATGATCAACTCTGCCACATATGTAGATAGGCCATGTCACACTGCACAAATCAGCATTTGGGTAATTGTTTCATTTCACATTTCCTAATATGCCTGAAGTGGCAACATATACAGGGCATGTATAAAAATTAAGGAGAAAGGATAAAATTTGTGTTTAACTTAAGTGTTAAATTATAATCTAATGTCCAGAGTAGACATAAAAGCCTACACAATATCATAAGCGCTTTTAAATCTTCTTAATAAAAGAAGAGTTGGTTGGCAAGCAGGCATACTTGTCAGGTTTCTCCAGAGAAACAGAACCAATAAGGTGTGTGTGTGGTGTGTGTATGGGGAGAGGGAGATGGAGATGGAGATGGAGATGGAGATGGACGGTGTGTGTTTGGGGAGATGGAGATGGAGATGGAGATGAAGATGGAGAGAGAGAGGGGGGGAGAGAGAGAGAGAGAGAGAGAGAGAGAGAGAGAGAGAAAGAGAGGGAGAGAGAGAGGGAGAGGAAGAGAAAGACATACTGGTAGGTATTGGCTCATGCAATTATGGAGGCTCAGAAGTCCCATGACCTACTGTCTGCAAGCTGCAGAACCAGTGAGGTTCATGGTATGATTCAGTCCTAGTTCACAGGCAGGAGTACCAAGGTTGCCCATGTTGTCCATTGGCAAGAGAAGAAGGGTGTTGCAGTTTAAATTGAAGTGAACCCACTCTTTTTTATTTTATTCAGGCCCACAGTGGCTCAGAGGATTCTCACCCACATTGGGGAGGGCTGTCTGATCTAGGAGCCTACCCATTCAAATGCTAATAACTTGCAGAAATACCCTCATAGACACATCCAGAAATAAAGTTTTCTAGCAATCTGGGCAGCCCTTAGTCCAGTCAAGTTGGCACATAAAATTAACCATCACAACAGGTTCTAAACTACTTACAATTAATTCTCTGAGAAGTCTCAGACTGCTGAATGGTTCTGAATGATTATATTCTACACAAAACTACTGAATATAACAATGTCTATTTTTTCTGCCTCACTTGAAGCTCATTGATTCCTCTGTTCATCCCTTCTTCAATGAAGGATAACTCTAGAATGTTTCTTGAAGCAATTTGGGGAGTAATGACTGGGGCTCTTCCAAGGACTCTCCTACCACTGGGGCGAGACAATTTTATTTTTGTAACTAGAGTCGCTTTTACTTTCTAGTGTATAGTCTTAAAATATGGCTGCCATTAATTCCTTCCCATCTTGACACACATTCTGTTCTACCCATCAAAAAGCAGAGTCTGCTTACCCTCCCTCTGGATCTGGGTTGCCCTTGTAACTTGACTTTATTAGTAGACTATAACAGAAGTGATGCAGTGCCACTTGCAGGCCTCACCTATAAAAGCCTGGCATGTTCTACTCTCTCTAGAGAAGCCAACCATCATGCCGTAAAGATGATTGTGTTGTGATACTGAATGAGGGGAGAGCAGATAAGAAGAGAGCCCAAGCAGAGAGGAAGTGAGCAGCCAAACATGTCAGTAAAGCTTTATTGCACTTTTTGGTACAGTCACAAGGTATAACAAGGTGATTGAGTGATCTCGACCAATGCCACATAGAGAAGAAGAGCTTCCCTGAGTTCCAGAATATCAAATCTAGGGGAATAATAAATAATTGTTTGAGTCAGTAAGTTCTTAGGTGATATTTTATGTAGCAATAAATAACTGAAACATATATCTACATCAGAGAAGCCACTACTTGAGATAATGGCATTCCAAGATTCTATCTGTATGCCTTGAATCAAGCTAGGCATGCATTTATTTCATGGAATGAGCAAGGACAAGGACTTTGAGAAGATAACATACACATGCCAAAGCTAGATGTGGGTACAAAAAAAACAACTGGAAGGCCAAGTTAAAGGAACAGCCTTTCTTACGTAAACACAATTAAATAATTCTCTCTGAGATTTATATTAATTTATTCATCCTTCCTTTCTGTTGTAGCTCTCTAATGCCATAGCTCACAAATACTTCCCATGCATGACTCTCTGAGGACTATCACATCCCACAATCATTAAAATGCTCTCAAACCAAGAGATTTCTCTTGGGATCCTGTTGCTTTCAGAAGTGCAGAAGGGCTTATATGCCATTGAACTAATACTTCTCTCCCTGAAACATCCTATTCTTTTGATATTTCTTTAAATATTTATGACAACAAAATATTAATGCTTCAAAAGTAGGTGAGATTCTTAAACATTATTGAAATTCATAAGAATTCTTCAAAGATCTGACTCTGGTTAAATGCTTCTATTTTTCTCATGCCCCTGTGTAAAAAGCAAACCTCTTTAACATGGGGAATGGGTCCCTGCTTTCCTCCCCAACCTTTTGTCTCACCTACCCCACCACAATTTTTTAATCATGGCCACTTGAAAACCGAAATAATAATGAGAGCAATAAATTCCATGGAATGGACTTGGAAGAACGTTGAGCAGGGTTCAAACCTGAGGCCCAGGTGCTCGGGGTTTCCTCAGAATGAGGATGGATCAGGAGAACGGGCAGCTCTCATTCTGATACCACCACAAATCTAGAACAGAGTATTAAATAACAGTCCCGACTATTACACAGAAAGGTGCAAAAGTACAGACAGAGACCCTATCTCTGGAGAATACATGTTGAGAGCTGAGGTTTGAACAAGAATAATGAGAATCATCTATCATACCAAGACCCATACTAAACAGAAGACTCAATATCCCACCATTGGAGGAATCTGAAGTCTATGTTACATAGACTGTACATACCATCTGTGATCAAACCAAAGCCCAGGACAGCTACTGAGTAGATGGACTCAACTTCCTAGGCTGCCTTAAATAGGAATATGCATACCCATGACTGGGTATAAATACTATAGACCTTAGTCTTTACTATTCTTCACTAGCTGATGTCTCGCATTCAATATAAAATTGCAGGACGCATAAAGCAAGATGATTTTTTTTTAATTCAAGAGATAATATAGTTGACACAACCTATTTCAGAAATTATCCAGATGGGGAAACTATTAGTCAAGGATTTTAAAATGTGAAATTGCAGGACACATAAAGCAAGATGATTTTTTTTTTTAATTCAAGAGATAATGTAGTTGACACAACCTATTTCAGAAATTACCCAGATGGGGAAACTATTAGTCAAGGATTTTAAAATGTCTATAATTAAAATGCTAATGGCTCTACTGGTACAAATAGATGGCATGCATAAATAGATGGGCACTATCAATTGAGATGGAAACTATTAAAATGACTGAAATAATAATGCTGGAAATAAAAAACATATGTATACCATATCAGCAATAAAGAATCTCCTCAATGGACACATTAGCAGAGTGGACTCAGCTGAGAAAAAATTAGTGAACTTGAAGATAATTGAAATTACCTGAACTGAAGAAAGAAAGAAAGAAAGAAAGAAAGAAAGAAAGAAAGAAAGAAAGAAAGAAA
>NW_005354664.1:593812-596561 GCF_000412655.1 Myotis brandtii
AAGGGAGGAAGGAAGGAAGGAAGGAAGGAAGGAAGGAAGGAAGGAAGGAAGGAAGGAAGGAAGGAAGGAAGGGAAGGAAGGAAATTGAAGATCAGAGGGACTATACCAAACAGTCTATTTGGTATCCCAGAAGATGAGAACTGGGCTACAGACATATTTGAAGAGATTATGACTGAGAATTAATGAAAGACAACAAACCATAGATAAAAGAAGTTCAAAGGACCCATAAACAGAATAAACAGTAAACAGAAAAACAAAAACATAAACACATCTTAACAAAATTTCTAAAAAACTAAGAAATGATGTACCCTTTAAGGAAGACAGAGAAAAAAACATATATTGCATACAGAAAAACACAGAAAAAACAAACTTTCTGTCAGAAAATATTTAAGGCACAACACAACTTTGCAGTATTATTAAAGTACCACTGGGGGGAAAAGTCAATCAGAATTCTGTACTTAGTAAAAATGTCTTTGAAAAATGAAAGACCAATAAAAACAAAAAATCATTGCTAAGCAGACCCAAAGTATAAGAAATAATAAAAAGTTTTTCAGACAAAATTAAGAATAGGATGCCATATCTGAAAATTTGGATAAATTAAAGAAATAAAGAGCACCAGAAATGGGAAAAATTACTATAATAAATACATTTTTCTTGTCTAAAATAATTTAAAATGTAATTGCCTATAAAGAAAGTATAATAATTCACTAATGAGTTTTTAACATATGAAAAATTAAAATGTGTGACCATAATAATGTAAAAGATAGAAGAGAAGAAATCAAAGTATGCCACTGAAGTTCCTTATACTATGTGTCAATTGCTGTAATATTTAAAGTTTGACTAAGTTAAATATGTATATTTTAAACCTAAGAAGATATAACTAATAATCCATTTATGAAAATAAAGTGTAATCATAATTTTTTTCCATGAATCTAAAAAATGGAAAGAGAAACTGGTTTTGTGTATTTAAAATATGTTAGGTGCTGTGCCAACATACAATGATGGACAAAGGAAACAAGATCTTGTCTTAATGAAACTTATATCCTAGTGAAGTGGAAGAAACAATAAATAATAAATAATGTGCTTGATACTTCACACTAAGAAATTAAACAGACTACGAAAGTATTTTACAGGTTGATCAATGGCATTTAAGACACTCTCCTGTTAAACCAGTAACCTTTGGCTTACTGCAACATTTAAAAATTATAGATTCTTTCATTTCATTCTATTCTCAGAAAGAGAACATGGTAATAAGAGTTAATAACTTGCATAAAAATAAATAACAATTCCCACTTATGACAAAAAAGTCTCTGCATTCCTCATCATTTTTATTATATCCACAGTATAATGATAAATAGAACTGTCAGATATAAATTCTGAACTGCTATTTCAGAATGAGTGGAAATACTCTTCATAAAAATATATTTATTTTTTAAAACCCACATTTATCTATTTTTCAAATAAGTTTAAAACAAAAAAAATTAGCCTAAAAGACATTTTAAGATTACTTATTTTGAATGCCAACCCTTTAGGTAAAATATAGTTCATAATATAATCTTCATTTTTCTATATAATAAAAACTCTAAAACTAGTTCCCCAAATTGTATAAGTACTACACATTCCAACATCATGATTCTTTACTGTGATTGTGTATGGAGTGAATGAAGGTAAAAATATGTCTCCAGAGCTTTAAAAAATCTTAATGAAGTTATATATTTTAATTATGAAATCTGCATTTTGATTTTATATAACCTCCATTCTAAAGGGGCAAGGAAAATGACACTACCATAGGAAGTGTGTAATATTTTTTTTTTATTTTAGGGTATAATTTATATACAGTAAAATTCAGTTTTGACAAACATATGCAGGCATGTAACCAACACCACAATCAAGATGAATAACAGTTCCATTACCCCCAAAATTCTTACATGCCCCTTTCTTTTATGTTAACTTTTTTTTTATCTGGTTACCTTCAAGAGTTTGATCTTATCCTTGATTTTTATCCTTGTCCCTTTAAAGTCAACTCCTGCCCAACCCCAGCACCTGGAAACCAGTCATGTGTTTTGTTCTTATATGGTTGTTTTTGCAAGAATGTCATGTAAACAGAATCATATACTATGCAGGGAAAAAATAATGAAGCTTCTTTCACTAAGAATAATGCATTTTAGCTTCATCCACATTGTTACATGTATTGGTAGTCCATTTGTTTTCATTTGAATAGTACTATTTCATTGTGTAGATATACCACAGTTTGTTTATACATTCCACAGTCAAGGGACATTTGGGTTTTTCCAGCCTTTGGCCTTTATGAATAAATCACTACAATATCCAACTACATGTTTTTTGTGTCAACATCAGTCTAATTTCACTTGGGTGTACATCCAGGAATGGCTTTGCTCTGTCATAGGTAAATATATATTTAATTTTCCAGAGTGATTGCACAAACTTTCATGACAACCACCAATTCCTACATCCCTCTGGCCCGGCAGCCCTTGGGTATGTCCACTTGCCAGCAGGGAGCAGGACTAAGCTACAGTCAGACATCCTTCGCACTGCTGAGGAGGCGGGAGAGGCTCCCATCACCACTGCTGTCCTGGAAGCCATCAGCCTAGCTTATGGCTGAGCAGAGCTCCCCCTGTGGGAGCGCACTGACCACCAGGGGGCAGCTCCTGCATTGAGCGTCTGCCCCCTGGTGGTCAGTGTGTGTCATAGTGACCAGTCATTCCCAGTCGTTCTGCTGTTAGGGTCA
>NW_005354664.1:596715-598196 GCF_000412655.1 Myotis brandtii
AAACTTAGAAATCTTTGCTACCTATGATGTTTAATGTTGTGTCAACTTGTTTACAGCAGTGCCCACATATTTGATCAAATATTATTCTGGATATTTCTGTGAGGGTATTTTTCGGATGAGATTCCCGTTTAAATGAGTGGGACTTTATTAAAACAGATTGCCCTCTAAAACATTGGTGGCCCTCACATCCAATTAGTTGAAGGCCTCAGTAGAACAAAGATGAACCTCCCTGCAGCAAGAAGTACTTCTGCTAGCAGGCAGCCTTCAGACTTAAACTGGGAAATTGGCTCTTCCCTTCATCTCAAGCCTGCTGGCTTACCCTGCAGATTTTGGACTTGCAAGCTTCCATAATAGTGTGAGTCCAGTCCTAAATATAAATCTTTCTAAATCTAGATAGATAGAGTTATCTCCTATTGGTTCTTTTTCTCTGGAGAACCCTAATATAATACCTCAGTATGCTTGGTTTCTTTTTTTCCCTACTCCTTTTTTTGAATTGAGTATACTTTTTGATTTCCTTTTATCTCTAATCCTGGCTTACTCATTTTATTGTTACCAGTACATAGGTTTTACAATATACATCTACAATTATCAGATTCTTCCTTCAAATACTAGGTGTACCAGTTAATAATATGGATTTTTTTCAATAGATGGAGTTACACATATGTTGATATATATGTAATTTGATATGTATGTTATTTTGTTGTATTGACAACAAGCTTCAAAACTTCATATGTCAAATTTGCTGAAGGTGTTAACATCATAGATATTTTTACGCTTAAAAATGTCAATTTTTTGCCAAAATAAAGAGCATTTGAGGCAAGTTTTAATTTATTACTTTATTTTGAAGAAAAAGTTATCGTATACTTCGGGAAGCTTATGGTGAACATGCTCCATTTCAAGGTACTTGTGAATGCTGGTTTAAACGCTTTAACAGTGATGATTTCAATGTGAAAGATAAAGAATGTCCAGGTTCTGTTATAGGTAAATATATATTTAATTGCGCAAACTTTCATGGCAACCACCAATTTCTAATATTTCTAGTTGCTCCGCATTCTTATTGGCAATTGATAAAGGAAGATTTCCTTTAGCGATTCTAAAAAAGTATTTAGTGTTACTGTAGCTTTAATTTTCATTTACCCAATAACTATTATATATTCTTATTTACCAACTATGTATCTTCTTTACTAAAGTGTCTACTTAAATATCCTTAATAGTGATATTTTTTTAATTGGGATATTTGTTGTAAAATTGTGACTGGTAATGAAAAGTGGATTTATTCTGAGAATCCCAAATGCACAAAATCATGGGTTGATCCACGTCAACCATCAATATTGACTGCAAGGCCAAATCATTCGGAAAAAAGACAATGCTCTGCGTTCAGTGGGATCAGGAAGGTGTGGTGTATTATGAGCTTCTAAAACCAGGTGAAACCGTTAATACTGATTGCTACTGACAACAAATAATCAATTTGAACCATGCTT
>NW_005354664.1:598227-621431 GCF_000412655.1 Myotis brandtii
ACACACAGCAAAGTAATTTTGCTTCATGATGACGCACCATCACACACTTCAAAACCAGTTAAAGACATGTTAAAAGATCTTGCCTGAGATGTATTAACCCACCCGCTGTATTCACCAGATGTTGCTCCTTCAGATGACCATTTGTTCTGATTGATGGCACACACATTCTGAGCAACACTTCAAAACATACAAAGAAGTGGAAATTTGGTCTCTGAATGGTTTGCCTCAAAACAAGAAAAGTTCTATTGGGATGGTATCCACAAATTACCTGAAAGATGGGAGAAATGTGTAGCTAGCAGTGGACATTACTTTGAATAAAGCACTTTTGATATTTCTCTTGAAATTATCATGTTTCCTTTGATTACAAAATCCGCCATTATTAACCGGTACACCTAGTAATACTGTAACACATCATGTGTAGTATAAGAATTTTCTGGCAGTCTAATCCCAATTACTCCCTTCCATACCTTGTGTTGTTGCTTTACAATTTATTTTTGCATATACTGTGACAACATAACACATAGCCACTATTTTTGCTTTACATAATCAGTTATCTTTTAGAGCAATTAAAAATTTAAAAAATACATTTCATATCTAAATGTATTTATTACATTTTTAGCACTCTTGATTCCTTTGTGTAAAATTAAGTTTCTGTCTGATATACAGGGTGGGGCAAAAGTAGGTTTACAGTTATAAGTATGTGAAACAGAGTTTATTCTTGTATTATAGTTTATTAATTATTATATCTTCCATATGAACAACTGTAAGCCTACTTTTGTCCCATCCTATATCCCTTCTGCTGGAAATACTTCCTTGAAAACTTCTAGTAGTGTAGATCTACTGGCAATAAATTCTCTTCATTTTGTTTGTCTAAAAAAGTATTTTTTTCTTCTTCATTTTTGAAATATATTTTGCTGTGCTTAGCATTCTGGGTAGACATTTTTTTTCTTTAAAGAGATTATTCCATTAATAATCTATAGTCTGTAGTAATATCCTTATCTTTCTTTTATGTTAGCTTTTTTTTTCTGGTTGCCTTCAAGAGTTTGTTTTTATCCTTGATTTTTAGCACTTTAACTATAATAAATAAATAAGAAATAAATAAGAAAAATTGTATCTAATATGCTTATTGGGTTGTTTTTGTTATTTATCCTGCTTGGAATTATCTGAGTTTCTTGAATCAGTGGTTGCATAATTGTCATTAATTTTGGAACATTCTTTACCACCATTAATTCTTCAAATGTTTATTCTGCCCTGTTTCCTTCTGAAATTCTAATTATCCATATGTTTGATTTTGTTACACAGAACTTGCATATTCTGTTCTAGTTTGTTGTTTTTACTTTGTTATCACCTTTTGTTTCATTTGGGTAATTTCTTTTGACACAGCTTTGAGTTTATTGATAAGTCAATTGAAGGCTTTCTTCATCTCCATTGTTTTGCTTTTTTTTTTTTTTATTTCTACTTAACTCTTCATATAGCTTTGGCTCATTTATACATGTTGTCCATTTTTTTCTATTAAAGTGCTTAAAATATCCATCATATTTATTTTAAATTCTCTGTTAAACAGTTCTAACATCTCTTTCATATTTAAATATGTTTCTGTTGATTGCTTTGTCTTTTTAAATTTTTTCTTGCTTCTTTTTATGCCTTGTAATTTTTTGCTGACAGACATATGCAAACATGGAAACTGAGATAAAAAGTATTATGTCTGAAATTGAGCATATCTTTCTGTCCCTCCACTCAATCATTAGTGTGGGTAGATAATTCAGGATTTGGGATTGTTATTGCTGTGGTTCCCTACAATGCACCAGAGGTTTCATCTCCCTAGTGGCACCTGACATTCACAGTAAGGAATGATTCACCAGAGAATTGCCCTAATGTATCCTCTATCTTCAACAGTAGGGTTTCCTTTAGTTCTGAGTCTCACAGAGAATCACTGTCCATGCTCTTGCCCCCACCCCCCAAGCAATATGCTTCTGTTGCTTAGAGTGGTGTTGGCCCTTCCCGCAAGCCTGCCCCATGAGATCAGTGTTCTCAGGTTTTTTACATTTCCCTCCATCCTTTATTGTGAGCCATCAAAGATTTCCATGTGTAACATGCTAGAAGTGAGTGTGAAATCTTCTTGTATCTATGGCCTCTGGAGTTTTTAGATTATGTGGATACTCCACACTTGGCCTTCTGTATTTGTTAAGCATTTTAGGTGAATCTGCCTCACTATTACCTAGTGGATATGATCCCCCTATGTCTATACTTAGATTATAGGTTATTGGTTGTTCTATGACTTCAGCTCTTTAACTGGTTTGAAAATTTGTGAATTTTCAGACTATTCTGAGTTCTTGTTGTTTTTGCAATTTGGAAGCAATGATCTTTCCAGCTTTCAACATCCTATGTGAAAACTTGAAGTCAAAACACTTAATAGTCCTATCTAATAAAAGAGTAATATGTAAATTAACCATCACTCACAACAAAGATGGAGGCGCCCATAGCAGCCGGAGTGGGATGCTGGCAGCATCACCCTGGCAACGCAAGCCAGCAGGCAAACGAGGCCTGCAGGCAGCACCCAGTGACCCAAGAGCAGGCAAATGCGGCCTGCAGGCAGTGCCCAGCAGGGCCTGCTTGCACATCCTCATGGTGCGGAGCAGGCAGGCCCCACAGAGAGCTGAGAAGAACTGGGAGCAGGCCTAAGCCATCTGTAGGACATCCCCTGAGGGCTCCCGGATTGGAGAGGTGCAGGTGGGGCTGAGGGACCACACCCCGTGCATGAATTTCAGGCCTCTAGTATACAATAAAAAGGAATAAAAAAACCCCACACTTTTCTGACTATAGAAAGGTACAGTCAGAAAAACAAAAAACTACAAGAGCTATATGAACAGATAATACATTATATATAACAATTAATGCAAATATGCAACATGTAGTATGTAAAAAAAATCATAAATTTTTTTTTTTTAATTCTCAACCAAGGATATATTTTTATTGATTTTTTTTTTTTTTTTTTTTTTTTGGGGGGGGGTTAGGGGGGGGGATGAAGGGAGAGAGAGAAACTTCAATGTAAGAGAGAAACAGCAACCGGTTGGCTCCCATATGTGCCCTGACATAGGATCAAACTGCCACCTTTTGGTGCACAAAATGACCATCCAGCCAACCGAGTCATCTGTCCTGGGCAATCATAAAGAATTTTTAAACAGTTTCTAAAAGGCTAAAGAAACAAAAAAGGAAGCCCTGAGGCAACACATAAAGAGGACTGTAGGAAGCAGCCCCATGACCCTAGGGATGGGGGAATGGAGGAGGAATCTGGGGTTATCAGAACTGAGAAGTGTGGAGATGAGGGGCTGGGTCTGGAGATCAGCCATCTGATGAGCTCACTGCCAGGCTGCTGATGGTACTTCTGAAGGGTATAATAGGCTGATTCTGGAACTGGCAGGGAGAAAAGATGAAGATTGGAACCAACTGCTGTTGTTCATACAAAGGCCCTTTACTGTGATGACTGCAATTAAAAAAAAAAAAGCAAACTAGGAGCAGCAATTTCTTCTTTCACCTCCTGCCTTTTGTTATCTCTACACTCTACAGTGTATTCTACTGGCATAATTTAACAGTTCCTCTGAGAATAGAAATAATAGTTTTCAGAGTCCCAGCCCCAGCTTCACAAATCACATAAAAGGTATGTTTGGAACTGAAATACAATAACTTAATAACTACCCCAGTGGAATCTATTTTCAACATGGTAAGTAAATTGTAAGTGGAGATTTTAAAGTGTTTTCAATTTAACAAACCATGCATCATTAGATAACAATATCTAAATTGCAAAAACGATTCATCTAAATAAACTGACTTTTGTAGAACTGGTACATTTTCAAATTGCTATTTTCAGAGAAATGACTTTTAGTTCTAAAGCCTTACAGCTAAATATCATTCTTATGGACTGCACACCGGCAATATACTTCTGTTGCTTAGAGTGGTGTTGGCCCTTCCCACAGGCCTGCCCCATGAGATCAGTGTTCTTAGGTCTTTTACATTTCCCTCCATCCTTTATTGTGAGCCATCAATGATTTCCATGTGCAACATGCTGGGAGTGAGTGTGAAATCTTCTTGTATCTATGGCATCTGGAGTTTTTATATTATGTTGATACTCCACACTTGGCCTTCTGTATTTGTTAAGCATTTTAGCTCAATCTGCCTCACTATTACCTAGTGCAGTGGTCGGCAAACTGCGGCTCGTGAGCCAACTGAGTCATCTGTCCTGGGCAATCATAAAGAATTTTTAAACAGTTTCTAAAAGGCTAAAGAAACAAAAAAGGAAGCCCTGAGGCAACACATAAAGAGGACTGTAGGAAGCAGCCCCATGACCCTAGGGATGGGGGAATGGAGGAGGAATCTGGGGTTATCAGAACTGAGAAGTGTGGAGATGAGGGGCTGGGTCTGGAGATCAGCCATCTGATGAGCTCACTGCCAGGCTGCTGATGGTACTTCTGAAGGGTATAATAGGCTGATTCTGGAACTGGCAGGGAGAAAAGATGAAGATTGGAACCAACTGCTGTTGTTCATACAAAGGCCCTTTACTGTGATGACTGCAATTAAAAAAAAAAAAGCAAACTAGGAGCAGCAATTTCTTCTTTCACCTCCTGCCTTTTGTTATCTCTACACTCTACAGTGTATTCTACTGGCATAATTTAACAGTTCCTCTGAGAATAGAAATAATAGTTTTCAGAGTCCCAGCCCCAGCTTCACAAATCACATAAAAGGTATGTTTGGAACTGAAATACAATAACTTAATAACTACCCCAGTGGAATCTATTTTCAACATGGTAAGTAAATTGTAAGTGGAGATTTTAAAGTGTTTTCAATTTAACAAACCATGCATCATTAGATAACAATATCTAAATTGCAAAAACGATTCATCTAAATAAACTGACTTTTGTAGAACTGGTACATTTTCAAATTGCTATTTTCAGAGAAATGACTTTTAGTTCTAAAGCCTTACAGCTAAATATCATTCTTATGGACTGCACACTCCTGACAGTTATGGAAGAGACCACTTATAATATTTCTTTGGTTTGCCAAATATCAACTGAGTTGACAGTTACATTAACTAGGAAATTTCCACTGATTATTACAGAAAGTATTTTTTTAGGGGAATACTTAGTGAATTTATAAAATAAAAAAATTATCTGCCATAATTAAGATGCTATATTTTACATGCTTATTAAAATAGAGATCAAAGTCTACAAAAAAGAAAGAAATCAATAAGTAAATAAAAGGAAAATAATAACAAGTGTTAAAGAGGTTGCAAGGAAAAAGGAACTCTCATTCATTGCTGTAGCAATGCCAAGTGATACAGCCACCATGGAAAACAATATGACGGTTCCTCAGAAAATTAAGAATAGCATTGCCATATGACCCAGCAATCCTGTTTCTGTGTCTCTACTCAAAAAACATTTATTC
The DNA here is from genome assembly GCF_000412655.1 of Myotis brandtii. Lineage (NCBI taxonomy): Eukaryota > Metazoa > Chordata > Mammalia > Chiroptera > Vespertilionidae > Myotis > Myotis brandtii. The sequence goes on from NW_005354664.1 coordinate 603,667, forward strand.
ACAAAGACATATGCACCCCTATGTGATATGATCCTACCCCTATGTCTATCCTTAGATTATAGGTTAGTTGGTTGTCCTGTGCCTTCAGCTCTTTAACTGGTTTGAAAATTTGTGAATTTTTAGAAGATGTGGTACCTATATACTATGGAGTACTACTCAGCCATAAGAAAAGATGGAATACCGCCATTTCTGACAACATGGATGGATCTTGAGACTATTATGGTAAGTGAAATAAGGCAGTCATAAAAAGTTAAGAACCATATAATTTCATTCATATATGGGATACAAAACTGAAACTCACAGACACAGACAATAGTATGGTGGGTGATCTTTCTAGCTTTCTACATCCTACATGAAAACTTGAAGTCAAAACCCTTACTAGTATACAATTAAAAGGAATAAAAATAAATAAAAAAACACTTGTTCACTGACTACAGAAAGGTACAGTCAGAAAAACAAAAAAACTACAATAGCTATATGAACAGATAATACATTATATATAACAATTATGGGTGAAAGCATCATAGTAAAAGATAAAGGGAGTCAAATGTATGGTGACAGAAGATGGTTTGACTTTGGATGGTGGGCATACAATGTAAGGTACAGATCATGTATCATAGAAATCTATACTTGAAACCTATATGATCTATTTAACCAATGTCACCCCAATAAATTTAATAAAAGAGAAAAAGGAATTGCACTCTTAGGATTGACAATTTTATATGTAAAAGAACCATTCTAATAACTAGAATTCTTACCAACCCCTATCAAGTTGATAGATTTTTATGGTATACATTGAAGAATCATTTTAATTTCTGTGTCATATTATAAAACTAAGATCCTAGTAAGTAGGAGACATTTAATACCTATTGTTTTAAATCGCTGCATCAATGAACTGAAAACAATATCTAAGAAACAAATCAGTAAAATTACCCTCTGCTCTGAGAAATTTTTAGAAAGACTAGTTCAGCAAGTAAATTCTGTTCATTATAAACGTATATTCATAATCACATTGCTTAAACTGTTTTCCAAAATAAGAAACCTAGTTATAACAAATATTCAGTCGAAAATATTACCTTTTCTCTTTGAAAACTTGTTGATGTTACTCACATCAAAACATAAATTTTAGATAGACAGATACATAGTGGGACAGAGAGACAGACTGGGTAAAGTTTCCTGATTCTTGAACATTCCTAAATTTCTGACTTGGCATAGATACAAAACAGACAGGTGACATCTGGAGAGGATAATTTGAAAATGTGACTATGTGTAGCTCCGATTAATAAAATGAATTATCCAAAATATATAAGAAGTTCATAATAGATAATAGAGGATGTGCTCTTGAAAAGTAGAAGATAAATTGGAAAGTGATATTACATCAATGTTGAAAACTTAATTATAATGAATTCTCTTTTAGAAAATTTGCTAATAACTCTCTACAGTAATTGATACAGCTTTTCTTTATTGCTTTTATTCTACTTTAGAAATATATCATCCTTTCTCTGAGACTCTTTTTGATTCACTGAAAGCCAGAATAAGCAGGAAATTGGGTTCTTCCACTGAAGACACTTATCAAACAGACTGTTTCAAATTGCTTTGGCTTGGAGACAGATAGCCAGTTTCAGTAAAAGTGCTATTTACTTTAAAAGAAAATATTCTTTTTAAGATCCTGATCAGAATTCATTTCTGAGACCTTAGAAAACATATCCAGAATCCAAAATTGGTACCACTATTTTATCTTAACAATATTTTTAAAACATTACAAATATATATGGTATACATGTATACAGTATTCAGAAATATTTTGTCCCATCATTTATCACCAAATAACTTTCAATTTGAGTAAAGGGCTTTCTTCTGAGTACACACAGATGCATTTTTTGGTTATATATTGTTAAGATAAAATAATGGTGCCAATTTTGAATTCTGGATACATTTTCTAAGGTCTCAGAAATGAATTCTGATCAGGATCTTAAAAAGAATATAAGTCCCAGGTAGAGACTTATGCAAATTAGGTTACCAAATTCACTGCAATAATTACCCATTTCAAATCAAAGACTTAATAACAAATCATAATTTTATTTGTGGAACAGGTGGCTCAATATTAAGAGTACAATTTGAATAGAGTAAACTTTCACTCGTACCAAAATGAACCACCCTGTATGTAAGAGCTCCTATAGTTATCTATCAGAAGGAATGTGTCTATCCTATCACCTCTCAGATGTGTTCAAACAGATGTTGTTATTTTACTTAATTTTTAAAAATTTTATCCAGCTTTTATGGTTATCCTCAGTGAGAAGGTTGGTACAGGTTACATGTTTGTCATAATGAGAGTAGGAGTCCTTTGATTTATTTCTTCAAATATTTCCCCCTCACCTTTTTCTGTTCTTTCTCTAGAACTCTTATCAAAAGGATAATTTATATTTTGAGCTGATTTTCTAATGCTATTATGATTTCTATGTCTTTTAAAACTGATTCTACTTACCAAAGGGGTGCCACAATTTTATTTTTCAACCTTTTTATTGTGTCTCTCTCTCTCCTCACACATACACACACATTTTTATGCACAACATTCCAATTTTTAAAGTTTTTAAAAAATTTTTATGTGTTCCCTGTAATAGACTTCCTTGTTATAAAATGACTTTTAGAGAGGGAAGAAGGGAGGAGAGGGAGGGAGGAAGGGGGAGAGATATACACACATTTTTATGCACAACATTCCAATTTTTAAATTTTTAAAAAAAAATTTTATGTGTTCCCTGTAATAGACTTCCTTTTTATAAAATGACTTTTAGAGAAGGAAGAAGGGAGGAGAGGGAGGGAGGAAGGGGGAGAGAGAGAGAGAAATATCAATGTGAGAGAGATACATCGATCAGTTGGCTCCTGTACATGCCCCAGCAGGGGAGTGAACCTCCAACCTAGATATGTGCCCTGACCAGGAATCCATCCCGGGACCTTACAGTGCATGGGGCCGTACTCCAACCAACTGAGCCACACTGGCCTTGGCATAGGCTTCCTTTTTTATTTCATAGATGCAATAGTCAACATCTCGCTCCTGATGAAATGACCATCATGAATTTATGGGGTTGTGAACATTGCCACAACCCCAGAAACTGCACTGAACAGGCATATTAAATGAATTTAGAAAGTGTTTTGCACAAGAAATTTCATGATTTTTTACATATACTTTATAATTACATATATATTGCTGTTGAGAAACAGATACCATGATAGGATCAGAAGTCTCAGATATTTATTGGGGGATGTGTCTATGAAAAATAAAAGACATAGAAGAGGAAGCAGAAATAAGTAGGGAGAGCCTCCAGGCCCAGATGCAAGTCTAAAACCTATAAGGGAAGAGAGGAAAATTAGGTATGAAAGCTTCAGAAGGCAATGCAGGTCACAGAAAGTCTCAGCTATGCTAAAAGGGAGTTACCAAGAGTAGGTTGCCTTTTGGAAGAGTCAAAAACCAGGCAGGAGTGGCTGGGCTCGAGCACCTACATTAGGCTCAGTCCTTTGACTTGGAGAAGCACATGGGAAGCTTGTCCATGGAGTGAATGCTGGAGGATCCAAAGGTGCTTCAACTGAAGGCCATTAGCCAGCTGTGCCCCTCACAGTGGGCTGCTGTAAAGGACACCTGAGTGGCAGGACTTCATGGCCACCCTACAGAAATTCTATGCCTTCTAATGAGAACTGCATAGTGTGTAAGCAATTTTACCTCTCAGAAGTACTTTTTATGCAGCTTAACATGTTTAAAGAAATATAATAAATTTCAATTTAGTAATTACATTTACATAATTCAGCTACTGATAGGAATTATGATCCCAGTTCCAAGGGTAGTGCTTTGGTAGATTCTTAATATAAGTTTGAGAATAAACGCATGTAGTTACTCATATTTCTTATTTTAGAAAACACTTTAATTTATTGATTTCATTCTCTTTTCTAGTTCATTCTAATTGGGCTTTTCTTTGTTGATTTAGTTATAATCTTCATCTTAACTGCCTTAAGTTTTAAAAGTACATGGTCAATATTCTTTAAATACCATGAAGTGTGTGTTATAACAAATAGTTACAATGGTGATTAAACTCATTGGTCCTAAACCAGGCTATCTAGGATTAATGCTCAGCTTCAACAATTCCTAGCTGTGAGAACTTTGGAAAGATTACTAACTTCTCTCTGCCTTTGTCTGTGAACTTTAATTCTAGTACTACCTAATTATAGAGTAGCTATGAAGATTTTTTTAAAAAAGCCAAAATACTTAGAGCAGTGCCTGATACATATAAGTGCTCAGAAAAGTAAGATGGTATTATTGATGTCATATTATTAACATAAATCAATAACTCTACCATATGATCAATAAAGCACTAGAAATGTCTCCACCAGTAGAAAAAGACTTGATAACACCTTTATAACTGGCTCAGTAACTGAGCAAATTTATCACATAAAATGAAAAGAATACAAAATGTTGGGAGGACCCCAATGTATAAATAAAGGCAATATATATAGAAAAAGTATCCTATATAATAAAAGCCTAATATGCAAATTGACCAAACAGTGGAACGACTGATTGCTATGATGTGCACTGACCACCAGGGGGCAGACGCTCAACACAGGAGCTGCCCCCAGCCCACAGGCCCCAGGCCAGCCAAGGAGGGTGCCAGCAGGGACCCCGATTGCCCCGCCGGTCGCCCCAGAGATCAGCCCTGATCGTCAGCCAGGCTTCGGGACCCTACCCATGCACGAATTTTGTGCATTGGACCTCTAGTGATAATAATAAAGAATTGAACACAATGTCTGATCTAAAGGCTCCAGTCACATCAATAATTCAAACAAAAGCCCAGAGAAGAAGCTACTGAGGTTACTACTCATGGACACAAACCTGATGGTAATGTGCCTCTGTGCTCAGGTCTTTCCTGATCAATATCAACCTCCTTGGCTTTTCTATAACTCTACTCTTAATTGGCAACTCAGTTAAGACAGTCTTCCAAGTGTTGCGATTGACATTTTCTAAAAAGTTTCTCCCTGCCCCTTACACCATAGCTCTATAGGACTATTTTTTTAATATGTTTTATTGATTTTTTCACAGAGAAGAAGGGAGAGGGATAGAGAGTCAGAAACATCGATGAGAGAGAAACACTCATCAGCTGCCTCCTGTGCCCCCCCCACTGGGGATGTGCCCGCAACCAAGGTACATGCCCAGGGTACATGCGGGACCCTTTAGTCCGCAGGCCGACGCTCCATCCACTGAGCCAAACCAGTCAGGGCTCTACAGGACTATTTTAAAATATGGTATTGATTCCTATCTCCTAAATATTTTGGAAATATCAGCTGAGTTTGAGAATTATACTGGCATTTTTAGCTTAACATTATTATACAAATCAATCAATTATTGAATTCATATATTTATGCATGCATGCAACAAATATTTAAGTAGCTTCTATATGCCAGGCAATAGAGGGCAAAAAATAATGATGGAAAATATAGGTGTGGAAAGCATAGTAAGTTCATCTTTTCATAAATTTTATAGCTTTGTAGTGGGAGTTAAATCTCTTTCAGGTCAATATTTTTTCTGCAAAGATTATTATTCTTTTGTCAGATCTTAAAGCTTTTATGTCCTCTGCTTAACTGATGGGGTAGTAGGAATGGATCCCATAAGTTTTACAATAATGAGATTGAATAGTAATGAATATCAAAAACTTCAGTTGACTAAAGCCTCATCTGCTATACTCCAAAATAAAATAGAAAATTCTCTCTATCTTAACAATTTGAAACATGATAAAAACAAGAATTGGATATTGAAGGATACTATTGTATTTCTTATTTACAAAAAAAGCCATGGTGGTTTATAAATATTAATTTCTTGATTTTTGTGATAGAACTAAGAAACTGATGACAATTTTTAAAATAATAACTTCCATGTGTATTCAAATTTAGAGTTTGCAAAGTACTATCTGGTTCACTACTTCATTTAAATATCAAAACACCCAGTAAAGTTAGTAGAGTGAATGCTATTATCTCCATTTTATAGATTAGGAAAGGAATCTAAGGTTAAGTGGCTTAAGCGTACATGACTAAAAATTAAGAGATTTCCTTAAATCCAGATTGCTACAGAACCTATGATCCTTATATATATATATCTCTGCTTTCTAAGTATATTTAATATATTCTTCAAACACAGGATCAAAATTCACCTCCCTATAAAGGGATCCTGCTTTCTTACTATTCCATGTAATTAAGTTTTTATTTATTCTACCTAATTTGCAAATTTATACCTCCTTTCACAGTGCAGACAATTGAAAATTGGGTATTTTAAATAATAACCTATATTACAGACATTGTCATCTTTGTATAGTTCACTATATTAAGAAAATATAATGGATTCTTGCATATCCAGATTCAGTCTGAAAACACCTAAGTATCTACTCTCTTAGAAACCATGCTTAGAGCTCTAGGAGTGTCACAGAAGAACAAGCCATGGTCCCTACCTTAAACTGTTTATGCCCTAATAGGGAGACAATTTATAAATACAAATGATGATACAAGGCAAAATAAAGTAAAATAATTATGGACAGGTCCTATGAGATAACAGTGTGGAGATATTAATTTTCTCTGAGACAGTCTTTGAAGAGTGCTTAATCATACAAAAGGTGACATATAGTCTATGCTAAATGGTCTTTTAATAGGTAGAGATAAAAGTGAAGAATATATCCCAGATAAACAAAAGAGCTAAAACACAGCAAGGAAGATATAAATTAATAATAATTTCTGATTTAGGTGGAAGATCACGTGCATGAGTAAATACTAAAACAAACAAACAAAAGGCTGCCTCTTCTAACACCAGGCAGAGGACCTTGGATAACATGTTAAAAATATCAGAGAGGTCTTGTCTTATCCTATATAGATTAGGGCCAGGTTGTGTACTTGGACAAGCAAATGGCAAATCCAGAGATGTGTCTCATGAAGAGTGCTTTGATAGTAATATCCTGTATAATAAAAGGCTAATATGCAAATTGACCAAATGGCGGAATGACTAGTCACTATGATGAGCACTGACCACCAGGGGGCAGAGTCTCAATGCATGAGCTACCCCGTTGGTCAGTGCGCTCCCACAGGGGGAGCACCACTCAGCCACAAGCTGAGCTCACCACTGGCAAGCAAAATGATGGTGGCAGGAGCCTCTCCTGCCTCCGTGGCAGCGCTAAGGACCCCTCGCGGGGAGCGGGCCTAAGCTGGCAGGCAGACATCCCCCAAGGGGTACTGGACAGCGAGAGGGCACAAGCCGGGCTGAGGGACCTACCCCCCTGGCCCCATGCACTAATTTTGTGCACTGAGCCTCTAGTGAAAGATATAATAGGGACGGATGGGTAAGAGCGACAAAAAATGAGGTAAGAAGTCTCATGCAAATGCTCAAGTAATTGCTTATGAAGAAGTAAGCTAGCTTTGTGCCTGAGAATGAAGGAGTTGTCACAGACAAGAGAGGTACAGGTGCACCTCATTTTATTGTACTTTGTTTTATTGTGCTTCACAGATATTGTGTTTTTCATATATTAAAGGTTTGTGGCAACCCTGCATCCAGCAAGTTTATTGGCACCATTTTTCCAACAGCACTTCCTCACTTGGAGTTTCTGTCACGTTTTGGTAATACAATATTTCAAACTTTTTATTATAAGTATATATGTTTGGTGATCCTTGACCAGTGATCTTCAATGTTACTGTGGTAATTGATTTGGGGCACCACAAACCATGCTCATATAAAACATGTTTAATCGATAAATGTTTTTTATGTTCTGACTGCTCCACTGACTGGCTGCTCCCCCATCTCTTATTTCTCTCCTTCTCCTTATGCCTCATTATTCCCTGAGACACACCAGTATTAAAATTAGGCCAATTAATAACTGTACAATGCCGCTGAGTGTTCAAATGAATGGGAGAGTTGCACATCTTTCATTAAATCAAAAGCTAGAAATGATTAAGCTAAGTGAGAAAAGCATGTTAGAAGCTGAGATTAAACCAAAAGCTAAGCCTCTTGTACCAGTTAGCCAAATTGTGGATGCAAAGGTAAAGCGCTTGAAGAAAATTAAAAGCGCAATCAATATACAGATGATTTATCATAGAATTATATACTTGAAAACCTATATAATTTTATTAACCAATATCACTCCTATTAATAATGTTTTTTTTAATTTTTAAGAAGTGCTACTCCAGTAAACACATGAATGATAAGAAAGTGAAAGAGCCTTAGTGCTGATATGGAAAAAGTTTTATTAGTCTACATAGAAGAACAAACCAGCCACGACATTCCCTTAAGCCAGTGGTTCTCAATCTTCTGGCCCTTTAAATACAGTTCTTCATGTTGTGACCCAACCATAAAATTATTTTCGTTGCTACTTCATAACTGTAATGTTGCTACTGTTACGAATCGTAATGTAAATATCTGATATGCAGGATGGTCTTAGGCAACCCCTGTGAAAGGGTCGTTCGACCGCCAAAGGGGTCGCGACCCACAGGTTGAGAACCGCTGCCTTAAGCCAATATCTAATCCAAGGCAAGGCCCTAACTCTCTTCAATTTTACGAAGGCTGAGAGAGGTGAGGAAGCTGCCGAAGAAAAGTTGAAGCTAGCAGAATTTGTCAACTAAATTCATTATTACATGAACTTAGTTGATAAAGCAGTGACAGTGTCTGAGAAGATAGACTCCAATTTTGAAAGCAGTTTTACTGTAGGTAAAATGCTATCAAACAGCATCACATGCTACAGAGAAATTGTTCAGGAAAGGAAGAGTCAATCAATACAGCAAACTTTATTGTTGTCTTATATTAAGAAATTGCCAAGACTGCTCCAGCAAAAAACCACCCTGATCAGTCAAAACCCATCAATATTGAGGCACAACCCTCCACCAGCAAAAAGATTATGACCCACTGAAGCCAGAGATAATGATTAGCTTTTTTAGCAATAAAGTATTTTTAATTAGGACATGGGTATTGTTTTTCAGGCATAAAGCTATTGTACACAATAGACTACAGTACAATGTAAAAATAACGTTTATATGCACTGGGAAACCAAAAAAGAATTGTGTGACTTGCTTTATTTAGGTATTTCCTTTATTGCAGTTGTCTGGAACTTAACCTGCAATATCTCCAAGGTATGCCTGTATTCCAAAAATAAAATCAATAGACCTTGGGGCATAATTAGATATGAGAGACAGAAAGGAATCATTCATTCCTGTACTTACTCCTCAGACATTTATTGTCTATTTCGTGCCAGACAATGATCTAAGGCAGGGGTGGGCAAACTTTTTGACTCGAGGGCCACAATGGGTTCTTAAACTGGACCGGAGGGCCGGAACAAAAGCATGGATGGAGTGTTTGTGTGAACTAATATAAATTCAAAGTAAACATCATTACATAAAAGGGTACGGTCTTTTTTTTTTTAGTTTTATTCATTTCAAACGGGCCGAATCCGGCCCGCGGGCCGTAGTTTGCTGGCATGGGGTCTTCTTCAGAAAGCATACTCTACACTAAAGCATAAAATAAAGAATGATCATTGCTATACAGCAGCGATTTTCAACCGTTTTCATTTCATGGCTCACACCAACTAATTGTTAAAATTCTGCTGCACACCAAAAAATATATATTTTGCCAATCTGACAAAAGGAAATAATTCTAATTTTAATTCATTCACACTTGATGGCTATTGTTGTGTTGGCTGTTGGCATTTTTTTATTTGACAATCTAAGGGAAAAGAGGTCAGTGCCCTTGACTAAATAGTCAGGTATTGCATGTTTTAAAAATTCTTGCAGCACACCAGGGCGCCATGGTACATCGGTTGAAAATCACTGCTCTACAGTCATGAGTCACTTAAGGACAGGGATACATTCTAAGAAATGTGTCATTAGACAATTTCATCATTGTGTGAACATCATAGAGTGTACTTAACACAAACCTGGGTGGGATAGCCTACTATACACCTAGGCTACAAACCTATGGAGCACATTACTGAATACCATAGGCAATTGTAACACATTGCTAAGTATTTGTGCATCTGAACATATCTAAACATAGAAAAGGTACAGTAAAAGTATGGTATAAAATATAAACAATGATAGACCCATATAGGGCACTTAGCATGAATGAAGCCTGCTAAACTAAAAGTTGTTCTGGGTGTCAGTGAGTGGTAGGTGAAGGTGAAAGACTAGGACATTACTATGCACAACTCTAACTTCATAAATACTATACACTTAAGCTACACTAAACTTATTTTAAGGTATTTTTCAATATTAAATTAAACTTAATGTATTATAACATTTTTGCTTTATGAACATTTTAATTTTTAACACTGAATTTTTATAATACAACATATTGCACAGCTTTACAAAATATTTTCTTTCTTTATATCCTTATTCCATAAAATGTATTTTTTTATTTTTAAACCTTTCTGTTCAAAACTAAGCCATGAACACATATGTTAACCTAGGCCTACACAGGGTCAGGGTCAGGGTCAGGACATCTACATCACTGTCTTCATCTCCACATCCTGTCGCATTGGAAGGCTTTCAGGACCTGTCATCAGGAAGGCCTACGAAAGCAATGTCTTCTTTGGGAACACCTCCTGTTGGACCTGCCTGAGGCTCTTCCTGAGGAGGTGTCACTCTTTTCAGAAATATGTCTATGGGGGTTTATTTGGTTTGTTTCTTTATTCATTATACTAGAGGCCTGGTGCACGAATTCGTGCATGGGTGGGGTCCCTCAGCCTGGCTGGCAATTGGGGCTGACTGGGGCCATCTCTCCCAGTCCAGTTTGGGGCAGCCGGCTGGGGGGAGGAACTGTGGGAGGTTGGCCAGCTACAGAAGGTTGGCTATGGGATCGCACTGATCACCAGGGGGCAGCTCCTGCATTGAGCGTCTGCCCCCTGGTGGTCAGTGTGTGTCATAGTGATCGGTTGACCAGTCATAACAGTTGCTTAGGCTTTTATATATATAGATATTTTCTTAAAAGACAATAATGCAGCATGAGCATTCCTCCTCTCTATTAATGAAACATTTTTGTGTGTGTGTGTGTGGGGGGTCCATGTATTCAAACTTTTTAAGGAGCTTGCTGAGGTCTGCAAAAGCCACCGCTAACCTCTTCCCTGTGAATTTCCTTTGTGGTTCTTTTTCTCCTCCTGCAGTTTCCTTTTCCCTTGCCTCTTCATCAGCTATGCATTCCTGTTTCAGTTCCATCAACTCCTCATTAGTCAATTCCTCAGAAACCACCTGTAGGAGCTCCTCAATGTCATGCTCAACCACACCCAGGTTGAAGTTGGCTGCCATCTCAACCACAGCGTTGTGGGTTTTTTGCAACCTCTTCATCCTTTGGCAAAGCCTTTGAAGTCATGGACAACTCTCTGAGTGTCTTCTTCCAAATGCCATTTATACATTCCTTGGAGACATCACTCCAAGCCAAGTTCTTGATATAGTCATAGATGTTATAATCCTTCCAGAATTGCATCCGTGACTTCTCAGTGTTTTTCTCAGTTACAGCAATAGCCTGGAAAAAGTTTCTTTTCAGGTAGTAGGCCTCAAAGGCTACTGTAACCCCTTAATCCATTGAATAAATAAAAAATAGTATTTGGAGGAAAAAACACCACTTTGATATTGGGATGAAGATCACCAATAAAAGGAGGATGTTCGAGAGCATTATCAACAATAAGCAAAATATTGGAAAGTATGTTATTTTCCAAATAGAACTTATCAATTTCACTGGCATAGCACTTTAAGAGAGCATTTGGGGAGAGGACCTGGGTCATCCATGACTTCTTATTACTCTTTTACATGCAGTGTGTGCTTGTTGATCACTTGAAGGCCTTGGGGTTCTCATTGTGCCAGATCACAAAGCGTTTCCATTTGTAGCCTGCAATACTGTACCTAAGCAAGACTATTGCCCTGTCCTTAAAAGCCTTGAAATCTGGCATTGACTTGGCCTCCTTTTGGATGAAAGTCCTTTCAGTTTTCTCTAGCAAGTAATTTTTCTCCTCAATTTATTTAGAGTTCCGAAAAATGCTTCAGCTGCCTTCACATCAGAACTTAAAAGAGCTACCACTAACTTTCAACTCGTGTAATAAATAATGGTTCTTGAACTGGTATCAGAGTTGGGTCCAGCCTTTTCTTCTCACATGGAAAAGAAATGTTTTGCTTTGGCCATTATCATCATGGTGCTGAGATGGATATGCTTCTGTGTCTGGTCTTCAATCTAGACCATCAGAAGTTTCTTCTTATCGAATATGAGTCTTTCTTAAGTTTTTGTTGGTCTCATTGCACTCAATGAAGCAGACCATTTCACAGCCCCCATCACTCTGTTCTTGTTCTTCAAGATCATAGCTGTGGTGGAACAGGACATGTCTGGATGGCACGCAAGTAAAAACAATCACCAATTTTCAACTTTCATAGTCCCCAGTCACTTTTAACTTTGTTTCCAGGTTAATCACTCAACATGCCCTCTTACTGGCGATATTAATAGTGGATGTTATAAAAGTTAGGGGCCATGATGAACAAAACAACATGAGATTAAATCAAACACTAGAGAAAACGATGCAATCAAGAGATGTGATAAACATGAGATGTATGAGGCGGCTGCTGCAATAACACAGCATATTCTTTTATAGCAAAGTTTTTTTTTTTTAGTAAGTAGAAAGAGTAGCCTATAAAACAATGATAAAAAGCATAGTATGGCAAATACATAAATCAGTAACATAGTATTTTATTATCAAGTATTATATACGGTACATAATTGTATGTGCTATACTTTTATACTATTGGCAGTGCAGTAGGTTTGTTTATACCATCATCATCACAAACACTTGAGTAATTAATTGTGCTACAGGTTATGACAGCTACAACATCACCAGGTTATAGGACTTTTTCAGTTCTATTATAATCTTATGGGACCACAGTCATATATGTGATCCATCATTCACCAAAACATCACAGTATGGTGCCTGACTAATAGACACAAGACCCAACATGGAAGTAATCACCACTGTGGGCTTAATCTGAGCAACTGCACAGATGATGGTGCCATTAAAAGAGACAAAGAATGCAGAAGTGGGGGGAAACCAGTTTGGAAGAGAGAATGAGGAGTTTGGTTTATATGCTTTATGGGTGTCAGCAGACCAAATACGGAAGCTCAAGTAAACAAACCACACCACTGATGCTTGTGACTAAACATTTTTATCCAAATAAAGCAAGTATATTTGAAAATATTTTATTGATTGATTGATGGAGAGAGAGAAACAACATCGATCAGTTGCCTCCCGTACATGCCCACCAACAGGGATTGAACCCGCAACCAAGGTACATGCCCTAACTAGAATCAGACCTGCCACCTTTCAGTGCATGGCATGATGCTCCAACCAACTGAGCAACACCGGCCAGGGCTCGAAAATATTTTAATGAAAACAATGACAACTGTAACATACTCATATGCATCTAAATTCTTTGCATAAATATCACCAGTTCAAAAAAAGACATGCATTTCAAACAATAACAACTGTAACATACTCATATGCATCTAAATTCTTTTCATAAATATCACCAGTTCAAAAAAAGACATGCATTTCAAAGGGTCTTCTAATACCAAAAATATTTTCATTATTAAAAGGTAAAGAAATATTAATCTAACATTTTAAATGCAACAAATATTCTAATATAATATCTGGTTGTTTTTATTAGCTGTGCCTTTGTTCTTCAAAATAAGAGGCAGGGAAACACACTGAATATTATGCCAGTTAGTCTCTGGCCACTGCCTTCTCAGCTGATTAACTGGAGGAGAATTAAAGTCTCAGGAGAAGGAAAGTGGCTGCATTAAGTATTCAGCTCCTTTCCACACTGTATACTAATCACTTTTACCCAGGAGAACACCAGGCTTCAGTTAAAATCTCACTTCATTTAGAGCCCTCACACTCGAGGAAAAACAGAGCTTTCCAGATACTTTGAAACTAAATCCAAAATTTTGAAAGTTATCAGAAAAGGATGCACTTAACCAGGTAAGAAATCATACATACCAATGTAAAAATAAAAATATTACTATGGTAAAATAAAAGGAGAGTAACTGATAATTGTGCCCACCAAAAAATAACTGGCATCATGAATATATCCTAAAAATCAAAAACTGAAAAGTGCTATAATTCAACAAATAAAGAATGCCATTAATAGATTCCTCTTAAACTAATTAGCCAATCAAATTGTGCTTTAGACTCTAGATTTTAAAATCAATTGTACATTTTCTTATAGCAATGATGTGATTAAGAAGAAAATCCATATTTTCCTCTGAATTATTATTTCCAAATCCCAGTAGGCAATTAGTTTATATGATTTTAGACTTTTTATTCATTCAAAGGATGGATGAATGAATAAAGCAAGCTTCTATCATGCAAAAATCTAATCAAGTTCAAAAAGAAATTCAGCACTCAGAAACTCCATTTATTTAGTTCTCAGAACATGGATAAAGATCTTTAATAAATTATCTCTGCTTGTTGATTTCAAAAAAAGAAAAAACATCCTGCTTTTTATCCTATCATCTTTTGTGCCCATTTGCCAGTCTTACACATCTGCAAAAATCACCTTCTTCTCTTCTCTATCAACCCATGGCTAGCACACATTTTAAAATGAAATTCAAAACCATCTCCCTTAGGTATTCCTGATTCATTGCTTTACCTTCTCTTGCATCTATATTCTCTGCCCCTTTCAAATGGAACATTCTTAAAAAGTGATAAAAAGGAACTGGATTTTATTTTCTGAGTTTGTATCATTTGTGCCATGAAAAGCACCCAATTTATCGATCTCATTTTTACTCATTGTTAAAAAAAACAATTTGAATACCAAATGAGGGTATAATACTAGGAATTAGGATTAAAGACCTGCCCTTGAAAATCTTGCAGGGTTTAGTCATTCCACAATTATTAATCTAATAAACTATATTAGCAAATATTTTGCTATGTATTTAGGATATTGCATTTAGGTTATTTTTCTTTAAGGATCTCACATAGATGGGCATATATGCAGAAAATAAAGTATAGTTTATGACAAGTACATGCAATGTGGGATCCTAAATTAGATTCTGTCCACTGAAAGGAAATTAGTGGAGTAACCAGAAAAATTTTAGCCTATAGATTAATTAATAATATTGTTTTCGTGTCAACTTCCTGGTTGAGGTCATTATACTGGAGTTATGTAAGGTTAACATCAGAGAAGGTGAGTGAAGGTACCTAGAACTTGTATGTGTTATTTTTGCAACCTTCTGTAAGTTTAACATCACTTCACAATTTAAAGTTTTCAAAAGTAATGTAAAATATACTGCAAGATGGACACAGAAATGTCTATATCATACATATTCAAGCAATATTCCTCTTCAAAAAAAAACAAAACAAAAACTTTGGTGCTCAACTTCAGGACTGTGGTCAGTGGAGAATTCCCAGGTATCAGCTTCTTTAAGACGTGCCTCAGAGACAGAGAGTCACCCCACCTGAGCCTCACCCTTCCGACTACAACCTTACCTGGTAACTAAGTACCAGCTGAACACAAATGGAAACATCTACATAATCACCAGGACAAGAAACAAAACATTCCAGCACCTCAGAAATCCCCATCAGTGACCCTTCCAGTCACTCACTCTCTGTCAATGAAAACCACTTCCAGTACCTTTCTGTCACTTAATTGGTGGCCCTTTCGGGGGCCAGGAATATTAGAGGGAAATGCTGATTTTGGAATAGCTTCTTGACTTCATTGGGAATAAGAAGATACAAAGATGTCAGAGATCAAGAAGATGCACTTACTGGGAACTGCCAGAGATAAATGGGCATGATTACCATACTAAACAGCAGGGCCAGCTTGAAAAACAAAATGATCTGACCCACAGGGATCTTTGCTATAGTAGATTGACCATGGAGCCTCTAGAACTGAAATAGATGTTTAAATTCTCATACATCAGTTCTGGATAGCAGGAGCCATTTCAATAGACCTTCATCAAAGTTTTTTAACTGAATCCCTCAAATGACAGGTAGGTTGAGGAAGAATTCAGTTAAATTTTCATACATCAGTTCTGGATAGCAAGAGCCATTTCAATAGACCTTCATCAAAGTTTTTTTATCTGAATCCCTCAAATGACAGGTAGGTTGAGGAAGAATTTTGGAATATCAATGACATGCTCAAAATGTGGACATATGCAGAATCTTTGTTCTATATTTCACAAAAAAAGATCTTCAATTGTTTAAGATGTCTTTGGACTCAGGGAAGGGAAAGACCCAAACCCAAATAGTTCAGGTGTTGTTGAATATGGCTCGACTTAATGCTAATATATTAATGTCACTAGAAACTTACGGAATCAGCAGAAAGAGGAAATTTGGCTTGTTAACCTCTCCAATACCCCTACTGGAACCCCAAATTTTTCCTAATTTTTCTAGTTTGAGTTTCATTTAATTCATTGAGTACATAGTTGAAATATATTTCTCTTTCAGGCAATTTGGCCATGGGACTGAATTCTGCACAAGAAAATATGAGTATTCTATTGCAAGTCCCGAAACATAAAAACCTCTGGCATAATCATTTCCCCTCCCTCCCTCCCTTCCTTTTGGCATTTATCTATTTACCTTTCTAGGACTGAATTCTGCACAAGAAAATAAGAGTATTCTATTTCAAGTTCCAAGACATAAAAACCTCTGGCATAATCCTTCCCCCCACCCCTCCCTTCCTTTTGGCATTTATCTATTTACCTTTCTTCTTTTCTCAAATGCCTGCTAAATCAAAAAAGGATCTGATAAGATAGAGAACTGATGGTTGCCAGAAGGGAGGGAGTGAGGAACTGGGTAAAAGATGGGAGGGAGGCTGAGGGGATGGGTGAAAAGGATAAAGGGGTTAGGTACAAATTGGTATTTACAGAATAGTCATGGGGATATAAAGTACAGCATTGGGAATGTAGTCAATAATATTGTAATAATTACATATTGCCTTAGTTGGGTACTAGATTTATCAGAGTGATCACTCTGTAAGTTATATAATATCCAATCACTGGGTTATACACCCACAACTAATGTAATATTGTATGTTAACTATAATTGAAAAACATAAAATTACTTTTAAGTGTCTAAAGCAGAGTGGATAGTGGAGTTACAAGGAAGAAAAAGTTCAGGTTCTAAGGTCCCTTATGGGAAACATCTGATTAGTAATACCTACCCTGGACTGTGACATGAGTGAGAATAAATACTACTGTGCTAGCAGCCTCCTTCACAGCAAGGGATCATTAAGTTCAGAAGAACAAAATCGGAAGGATAAGTACCAGCCTGGCTGACACTTTATATATAAAGATTGTGCTCCTCAGTGACTTAACTTTTAAAGGGAAAAAAAAGATTTACTGGGATAAGAATGGGAAAAATAGTACTATCTCCCACTAAAAGCTTCCTGTAAACCAGTAGAGAATAAGATGTTACAATGATGATAATTTACACCATGTTTAAAATTTTAGCAAATGCTTCCATCCATATTATCTACTGTGAAGTAGACCTAACATTAGATACAGTAAGCATAAAAATAGATAACAAGAGGTTGTAGGCGTAAATTGAGTATGAAATGTAGACCTAAATGACTACGTCAACTTCGAAACTGGTGTTCCAAAGTTCTTTTAAGATAATTTTCTAGGTACACAATAGATATTATACAACATTTTTATCTTATATAACTTTAATTGATTAAAGGTGATATTCATGTATGAAGAGTACAGCTCTCTGAATAAATGTAGAAAG
>NW_005354664.1:622630-629818 GCF_000412655.1 Myotis brandtii
AGCTTATAAGATATCCACACATACACATCTCCCTTCATTCAAAATATTTATCTATATCAGGGAGAAGTATTACTGTATTCCCTGTATTTTGTAAGAAATTTTGGCAAAGATCATGAGGCTAATAAATAATGATTCCAAGATTAAAACCTTCAGGTCTCTTGACTTCTAGGATTTGGTGCTCTTGCTAATTTCTGCATGTGTGCAGTGCGTTTGCTCTAGGACTCCTACAATCCTTGAAAATGACAGCCATGTCTTCCTCTGCTTTGCATTTTGCATAGTTTCTTTTTCATAGCTGGGATTCAAAAATCTTATAATTGTAGTCATTTGTGCAAGGCACCAATTCTAGAAGGAATTACATCACTGAAGAAATTACTTTGTGACTCTGGGGTAGATGTATTTCTTTCTAACTAAAGCTAAATAAACAATAAGAACTGAGTCTCAGTTTTCTGTATTAATATTCAGAATTGAACTGATAGAATGGCTTGTAATTTGAAATTAAAGTTTTTTTGTGGTTTTTATTGCTGTTGCTATTGTTGGGAAAATAGCTTGCCTCCGAAGAGTTGCACAGCTACACTTCTGTTTTTTTCAAGTAAAATATAAACAGCCTAATTAATAGCTCTTATGAAAGGAATCACATGGATATAACTTGCTGATTTGGAAACTGTTTCTTTTTCTTGAGTCTTAGTTACTTAATCCCATGTGCTGGCTTGAAAGTGGCTCCATAATTATGCTCATTAAAGAAAAAGTATCTCAAGTAGTGGATTATATGTTAATCTTAAAGCACACAACTGTTAGTATATTGTCACCACAGAGTGCTATTATACCTCTGTAAAATACCTTATAATTTCATTGATGCCTCAGAAGCAGAAAGGCAATCAGAATTCTTTCACAATTTGCCTGCGGTCTTAATCTGGAAGCAAAGCTAATACCTGTGGTTCCAACAATTAATTCATCTTCTAAAGCCCTTGTTTCATCTTGGAATCACCTAAAAAGCTTTACAAAAACACTGTTAAGTAGGTTTCATTCCAGGCAAATTAAATCAGAATCTCTTAGCAAGTAGCCTCAACATCAGTATTTTTTTTATTCCTCACATGGCTATAATGAGCAATGAAGGCTGAGAACCACCACTCTAGAGGCACCTGAGACTAGAAGGCAATTTTAAGCAATGTTCACCAAAGCCTGACTATGCAAACGGGAATAGCCCCTGGGGCTCTTTACAGATGTAACTCTGCTCCTAAAATTTCTACGGCCCTGCTACAGATTTCTAAGGCCCCACTGAATCGGAATTTCCAAATGTGGGGCCCCAATGGACTCCTCCCATGTTGGCGTTTGAAGACCACTGCTTTGGAGGGTTCCTAAACTAACCGCCTAACACATCAGAAGCCCCGACAGCATTTTCACCCAAGAAACACCCCTTTTCAGCTACCCACATTAAAATTTCTTCATGTCCCTTTTCTATAGGCTATGGTGTTTCTTTTAAAAATAAGAATCAGTCTGTTCCATGCTTTGTACAGATACAAAGCATGGAACAGACTGATGAATCTCAGTGGGAAGAAATTAACCAAAGAAATTATATGCAGCCCTAGCTAGTTTGGCTCAGTGTATAGAACTTCGGCCTGTGGACTCAAGAGTCTCGGGTTCAATCATGGTCAAGGGCACATGCCTGGGTTGCGGGCTCAGTCCCCAGTAGGGGGCGTGCAGGAGGCAGCCAATCAATGATTCCCTCTCATCATTGATGTTTCTATCTCTCTCTTCCTCTCCCTTCCTCTCTGAAATCAATAAAAATATATTTTTTAAAAAGAAATTATATGCATATGGACTCAGAAACAACAACAAGAGTATGTCATAATGAAATAAATGTGTCAACTATTAGGAGTCAGAACACCTGAGTTTGGGGTCATTGGCTCCCAGATGTCTATGGGCACACAATGTTCTCATAAAGTTTAGAGCTTGAGGAGTCCTCAATCCCAACTTGGCTTCTTAAAAGCCTTCCATCTGAAACTGGACCCCAGATTCTTAGAGCATTTCCAGGTTTTGGTTTGCTGGGAGCTAGTAGCTATTTCTGTGATACAGAAGAAAAGTGTTCAGTCCTGGCATGTGCCAAATTGGACTCTGCCTCTTTGAATTTCATTTGTATATTACTTTTATGGTCGTCTCTCTCAGTTTTTCTAGTAATATAACCTGCATATGTTAATGACACAGGAACTGAAAATAAGAGAACCTAAACTAATTTTTAGAAAAAAATTTTCAGAAGTATTCCATTGCCATACTTTTACATTTAAAAAAATGTAATAGGTCAAATGATTAGCATTTATTTTCATTCTTTTGCTGGCCCAATACACATGTGGATTTACTTGGCTTCTTTATCCTATCTGTAGTATGAAGAGTTATAGTATGGCTTAATTCTGAAGCCTTTGATTTTTTTCAGACTTGGGGTTCAAAGGTGTGTGATGGAGGTTAATGGAAGATGATGCCTACAGATAGGGCTTTAATGTTTGTTTAATCTGCATAAGCTTCTTGGTTCTTATCTCTTAGTGTGGGAAGTTCACTTTCACCCATCCAACCCAGATCATCTATTTACCTGTTCTGAAGATGGATCCCTGTGGCATTGGGATGCCTCCACAGATGTGCCTGAAAAATCATCACTCTTTCACCAGGGTAAAAAGTTTTTTTGTTTTGTTTTGTTTTGTTTATTCTCACTCAAGGATATTTTTTCCCATTGATTTTTAGAGAGAGTGGAAGTAGGGGGCAGAGGGGAGGGGAGAGAAACATCACTGTGAAAGAGACACATTGATTAGTTGCCTCCCACATGAGCCCTGACCAGGGACAGGGATCAAGCTTGCAACCGAGTTACATGCCCTTGATGGAATTAAACCTGGACCCTTCAGTCCACAGGCTGATGCTCTCTCCACTGAGCCAAATTGGCTAGGGTTGCACTGTTTAACTAGACAATCACTTCCCCTTTCTCAGTTACTATCTAAACTTAAGTCACAGAATTGTAATGATCAAAGGAGTGAATAAAATAATTCGCAAGCCTGATAAGATCTTCTGGAGAATATGGGGGGAAAAATTATGTAGGTTTATTGGTCCTGTCCAGGAGATTTTGCTCCTCTCTATCTGAAGTGTGGGTTGGACATGATCAATTCTCTTTTAAAAAATCTGCAAGTGAGTTTGATAATTGGCCAGTTGTGCCGAGTTAACACACACCATGAAGAGTGAGGCCGGCTGTCAGCATCAGGGACACTGAGATTTCATTCACAGCCATGCACACAACCTCTCAGACGGCTCTCCAGTAACACAGATCACTCGCATCTCAGCAGGTGCTATTTCTGGAAGAGCAGCTCTCGGATGATTTGGTGTAGGAGATGGGAAATTTATAGCATACTTGCTGCCTGAGTGTATCTAGACTAAAGAGTTGCCCAGGGTCTTAGTTCACTTGTTAGTGTGTTTGTCTTTTCCTTTTTACCTAAAAAGAGACATGAACAAAGGAAAATGCACAGGTTTTGAAATCAGATCTAGGTTCTAGCAGGTTCTTATTTTCACGTGACCCTGGCTTCACTACTCTTACCTATAGGTGTCTCCTTCTCTGTTTTGTTTTGTTTTGTTTTAAATATATATATTTTTTTATTAATTTCAGAGAGCAAAGTAGAGGGAGAGAGAGATAGAAACCTCAATGATGAGAGAGAATCTTGGATTGGCTGCCTCCTGCATGACCCACACCAGGGGTCAAGACAACAACCTAGGCATATGCCCTGACTGGAAATTGAACTGTCCCCTCCTGGTTCATAGGTTGATTTGCAACCACTGAGCTATAGCGGCCAGGCTCCTTCTCTGTGAAATGCAGATAATAATCCCTGCTGTATCTGCCTCTCTGGGGCTTTGTAGGAAATAACTGAAATAATACATATATTAGCATTTCTGCATATAAATATTTTATGAGATTTCTCTAATGTAGTGTGAGCTTCTAGAAGTTAGTCTGTGACTTTCATTCATTTATTCATTTGCTTATTTTTTTCATTTAACAAATATTTACTGAGTGCCTAATATATTCTATGAATTATACTAGGAGACAGGGATGTGGGAACACACAGCAATAAATAAAAAAGACAGATATGGTTGATGCTCTATGATGCTTAGAATCATGTTATGGGTTTTAATTGAATAGTTATACAAATAATTATTAAATTGCAGTCAAAATAAGTACTCTCTACAGGAGTAGCTCAAACCAATATGAGGATGTATATGGAGAAGGCTCTTCCAGCATCTCCCCATTACCTATGGGCAGTGACATTTAAGTTGACACTAAGTTGAATTATCAGTAGGCAAGACAAAGGGGTAAAGCAGTGGTGAGAACACTCCTGGCAGAGGCAGCAGCCTGTGCAAAGGTCCTGAGGAAGGAACGTTGTTACTGGCATATGAGGAACTGCATCAGGGTCTGAGTGATTAAAAACTGCAATGAGCAGTTGGTGTGGCAGCAATGAAGATGAGGCACCAAAGGGCTAGCAATATTTGGGTCATGTTTAGGCTCCTTATTTTATTTGTGACTAATAGCAATTAAAAGGCTCAAACAGAGGAGTGAAAGGATTAGATCAGCATTTTAAGTACACCACTCCAGTTGCTGTAGGAATCATTTTTTCGAGTGCCTGAATATTTGGTGACTAGGAAGAAGTCAGGGGAAAATTGGAAAGAATTGTACCATATGCTGAAATGAAACAGGATTGAGGATATTGGATGGACTCAGAGATGTGGTTAGCCAGGGACTGCATTCCCCTCATTTTTGTATTTTCATGACTAGAGGGCCTGGCACATACAAAGTCATCACTAGCATTCTCGTTTGTTTGTTTGTTTGTTTGCTGGACTTTCTCTGTTTTTGTTTTTAGATCGTAAGAATAATTAACGAGATCTACCCTCAAGAAATGTTTATGTGTAATACTGAATTGTTAACTATAGGCACTATATTGTACAGGACACCTCTAGAACTATTTTATCTTGTATAATAAATATTTTTAAAGCTACTTATGATGGTTTTAAAATTTAAAAAAATACATTTTAAAAAACTATTTATGACGCCCTATTTCCTGAATCTTCTCCACAGACTCTAATATGTGACTGAAATACATTTTAAAAACCTAGTTATGATGCCATATTTCCTGAATCTTCTCCACAGACTCTAATATGTGACTGTTCTCTGGCCTCCTTTACTTGTCAAAGTTTCTGGACTCAGGTTTCCACACATATTTCAGGCGCTTTCTAGTTCATATTACTTTACGTTAATGTCTTGTATTTATGGACCTTGAAATTGACAATGGATCCTTACAATGGTTTGACTGGTGCGGAGCCCAGTGACTAATGTGACCACATCAGCCCACTTGTCCACATAGAAAGGCCCACATCCCCGGAAACTCCAGGCAAACTAAATGTGAGGCTGTGCTTTAAAAATAAGTCATCTGTATCTACGTTCTTTCCTTATTAAGATTCCCCTCCTGCAGAGACATAAATGTAATGTGCTGCAAAGGTTAACTTTTATTTAAACAGTTTATAAAGCACATTCACATGTACAATTTCATTTGTTTCTCAAAATTCCTTTGTGAGGCAAGATTTATTACTCAAGTTTTAAAGATGAGAAAAATGAGGCTAGAGATGTTCAGGGATTTGCTTATGTCTACTTGGCTTTAAGAATGTGAAAGCCATATAGTTTCATCGTCCTTCATCTATTTAAATACAGTTATGATACAGTAGGCAGAAAATATAGTCAGGTATTCATTTGTGTCATATTTTCTTTTTCTTCCTTCCAAAGAGGTAGTCAGGCCTTACCCTCAAGGACGTTATAGGTGCCAAAGCAGAAGCTGTTTGAACAAAACCCTCTTTGTGACTACCCACATTCATCTATTTATTGTTTTTTTCTTCCCACAATTTTTTAGTACCTGATATGAGCCAAGGTCTGCCCTGGAATAAAATGGAGAAAGATAGGAAAAAAAGCCATGCAACCCAGTACTGAGAAGAATATAAGATAATGTTGAAAATTATGCAGAAATAAAAATAGAGAAAAGTCATAGCCAAGGACCATGAGGCTATATTGATTTAGGGCAGTGATTTTCAACCAGTGTGCCACAAGAATTTTTCAAATATGCAATACCTGACTATTTAGTCAGAGGCACTGACTTATTTTCCCTTAGACTGTCAAATAAAAAAATTGAGAACAATGAACACAACAATAACCTTCTGGTTTTGATTAATCAAAAGTATACCTAATTTTTTTCAGATCAACAAAAAATGTAATATATTTTTTGGTGTACCATAGAATTTTAGTAATTTTGTCAAATAAAACATTGAGAACATCGAACACAACAAGAGCCTTCTGGTGTGAATTAATCAAAATTATACCTAATTTTTTTTTCAGATCAACAAAAAACATAATATATTTTTTGGTGTACCATAGAATTTTAGTAATTAGCTTATGTGTGCCGTGAGGTAAAAAGGGTTAAAAATCGCCGGTTTTGGTGATTAAAGAAAGCCTTTAGGAGATGATGACATTCAAGCTAGTATTTAAATAACAGGGTGGAGGCAACTCTTCCATGCTGAGAGTGGGGGAATAGTCTTCTGGGAGGTGGGAATCCCTAGTGTGAAGTTCCTTGGTCAGGAAGGAACTACTACTATGTTTGAGGAACAGAAAAAAGTTCAGTACTTGAAGCATAATGGACAAGAGATAGAGGGACCTAAGATGAAAGACACAGAAGGAGGCAAGGACAAGATCATGGAATAGCAAATAGGCCAGAGTAATAAATTTAGGATTTTCTCCTAGATGTGATAAGCCTGAAGGATTTCATGCAAGGGAGAGATATGATCTGATTTATGACACTCTGTACACTGTGGGAAGGCCATTCATGGAAAAGGAGGTGATTAGAACAGTTGAGACAAAAAATAAGAGAAATGCATACATTAGTTTTAAGTTTCAGAGGAAAAACTAATACTTGTTGATATATTGGACTAGAGGCCCAGTGCATAAATTCATGCATGGGTGGGGTCGGGCCAGCCCGCCCTGATAGGGGTGAGGGGGCCGATCTGGAACAGGGCCAGCTGGGAGAGGGGCCACAGGCAGTTGGCCAGCTGGCTCCACCCCCTGGTCCAACTCCAGGTCGAACTCCAGGTCAAGGGGAAAATTTGCATATTAGCCCTTTATTATATAGG
>NW_005354665.1:0-1189 GCF_000412655.1 Myotis brandtii
CGGACTGTGAGAGGGCACAGGCCAGGCTGAGGGACCTTTCCCCATCCTCCACCCCCTAGTGCATGAATTTTCGTGCACTGAGCCTCTAGTTTTCTATAACAACCATACTGCCAGTCTGGTTGATTGCTGAGCAGTTGATTATTGTCTCTGATAAAATGTTGAAACCTCATGGTTTTTTCACTTTGTTTTTATTGATGTAGCACTGCATATAGCTCTGTGACAATCTAGGGATTTATTTTTAAGCATGATTCCCAATAGTATCATCTACTGTCACTATCAAGTCTGTGAGACATTTGGAATTTGCTTTAATTTGGTAAATTTCATTGGGATTAAAATATTTATAAAATTAAAATTATTATTTTTTAGTGTTTTTTATTGATTTTAAAGAGAGAGGAAGGGAGAGGGAGAGAAAAACATCTATCAGCTACCTCCTTCTCTCCCACCACCTGGGCATGTGCATTGTCCAGGAATTGAACCAGTGGCTTTGTGGTGCATGGGGCTATGCTCAACCAACTGAGCAACCAACTGGCCAGGGCAAAATTCTTCTCTTTATTTTACTGCTAGAAAAAACACACTAATTTACGTGATTCACCTAAAGTGATTTGCATGATTGTGAATATTTGTGTTGCTACTGAGCGCCATTCCAAACCATTGTTGGAAATTTTGTACACCAGTAAAGTGTATGTAGCCTCTTTTAAGAACTTAGGTCTGGAATTGTTTTACACTGTTTGTTTAGATATTAAAAATTGATAAATTCAGATTGATAAAAATGACATTCCTATCAACTCTTCAAATGTAGAGTTTATAAAGTTAAGCCAAAAAACCTTTTCTGAATCTAGACTTAATTTTTTTTACATTTTGTAGTCTTAATCATATTTATCTCTATGAAGTTGCATTGGGAAATGTAAGTAAATGCCATTAAAGAGTGACTGAACCCGGCTGCAGTGGCTTAGTGGTTGAGCATCGACCTATGAACCAGGAGGTCACAGTTCCATTATTGGTCAGGGCCCATGCCCAGATTTTGGGCTTGATCCCAGTAGGGGACGTGCAGGAAGCAGCCGATCAATGATTCTCTCTCATCATTGATGTTTCCATCTCTTGCTCCTCTCCTCTCTGAAATAAAGAAAAAATTATTTTAAAAAAAGAATGAGCAAGCAATTAAAGATGGAATATTATGCAAAATAGATAA
>NW_005354666.1:0-1504 GCF_000412655.1 Myotis brandtii
TTATATTGCTAATCTTCCTTTAAATCATATTTTCCCACTTCACATATAATGTATCAATGTCTCAACAATTTATTTTAATTTTACCCCACTCATATTTTATATTTCGATTATTATTGTCAGGTATTTAAATTTTACCTGTTATAAACCCCATAATTTTTTCTAGTTTTGATTTGCAGTTATTTTTAATATAATTTTTTAAATTTATAGTTACCTACACTTACCATCACTGATCATGTTCTTTGTGTGTTTGTGCGTAGATATACTTTTCCATGTAGTACTATTTTCCTTTTGCATAAAAACTTCCTTTAACTTTTTTTCAATGTTTTATCTAAACAGTGTTCAATTCCCCTTTATTTTTTAGTGGTTTTGCTCATGATAGAATTCTGAGATAACAGCTTTTCTTCTTTCAGTTTTTAAAGTTAGTGTTCTATTATTTTCTTTTGAATTGCATAGTGTCTGTAGGAAGTCAGCTACAACTGATTTTCTATGATGGGCTTAGTTGTAGTTTTTTAAAAAATATTTCTTCTGAGTTTCTTGGTTGTTTCTTTCATTAATTTTAGGCGGGGGGGGATTGGACATTATCTTTTAAAATTTTGTCCCATTCTCTTCCTTTTTTTCTTTCTGTTACCTCAATTACATATACGTTAGCTCATTTGATATTATCCCTCACCTTGTGGGAGTTCTGATTTTCTTCGTATTATTTATTCTCTCTGTTTTTCATTTAGAATAGTTTCTAAGTTAGCTTTAAATCATTTATTGTTTCTATTCTGAATCCAGTCACTGATATCATGTGTGGTTTTTTAATTATTTTTATTTTTAGCATATTATAGGCCTAGTTAATGAATGTGGATTTCACTTATGCCTTGGGCTTCCAGGAATTCTAACCTCCCATGCAGCCTATACATTTACTTTAGAAATTTACTAAAATTTTAAGTTTTTCTTTTCTTAATTACTTGTATGGTGGCCTCCTCTTCCTTAAATGTTCTACCAAAGGTGAAACCATTTGTATGCCCTCCCTCCCCTAAGATAAGCTGTAAACATTTGGAAATTACTATCTCTGATTGTCTACCGACCTCAACTCCCCGATAGGCTTAAAAAATTTATGGTTTTGCATGCCTTGTGAAAGTGGCATTGTCTTGTAACTTATATGCTAGGTGGAAACACAAATCTCCTTATATTTTTAGGCTTGTTTTATATTATAAAAATATTTCAATAATCCCTTTCCATTTATGTTTTCTGAAAATATTGTTTTTATTATAATTCCTATTTTGTAGATGTGGAAACCAATTTGAAAGCACTTATATTGTAGAAATAAGATGTAAAGTATGTCTCTCAGCTAAGTTCTACCTTTCCATTGCATTTTTCATCCGTATAAATTATTCCTTTAATAATGGAACTTAGAGGTGTGAGAACTGCATCCATAAACCTTCTCATGTTTCCCCTTGTATTTATACTGAAGTAAACTCCAGAAGGCTACATTTGCATTTCACCCTGATCTCCCAGG
>NW_005354667.1:0-703 GCF_000412655.1 Myotis brandtii
CCCACAGAGGGGCCACCTCTCAGCCTCGCCCAGCCCCAGGCTTCCCAGAAGGCCCTCCCCCCCCTCCTAGAAAGAACAGGAATGAGGAAAATTAACCACAGGAATGAGAAAAATAAACCACTGCTCAGGGGGCACAGCGCACAGCGGGACACGCATTGCAAGTGTTACCTCCCTCAATCCTCACTGAAGCCACTGGGAGGTCCCCCTCCAACCTCGGAGTCACTGCCCAGGGTCCCAGCGGGGGGACCGGAAAGCCCAGCTCCAAACTTCCCAAGGGCTGCTCTTCTCTATTTATTTTAAATATATATCCCCACTGATTTCAGAGAGGAAGGGAGAGGGAGAGAGAGAGAAACATCAACGATGAGAGAGAATCACTGATCCGCTGCCTCCTGCACGCCCCACACTGGGGAATGGAACCCACAACCGGGCCTGTGCCCTGACCGGGAAATGAACCCTGACCTCCTGGTTCATGGATTGACGCTCAACCACTGAGCCACACCGGCTGGGCCATAACATCTCAGTTTTCGAAACGATATGAAGTTCTCTCATGTGCTCCATTAAGAGGTTGTGTGTGTGTGTGTGGCCTGTGCTTGGGGTCACCCGCCTTGGGTCTGGGTGAGTTTCTCCCGATGGAGCTGTGTGAGGGAGGGGCTGGCTCGCTGAGCCTCTGGGGGAGCGGGGTGGGGGTGAGGGTGGGGGTGCT
>NW_005354667.1:10248-17581 GCF_000412655.1 Myotis brandtii
GACGGGCAGGCGGGCACCACCCAGGGGGGTGGGCAGGCCTGGTTCCCGAAGCCACATGGTCCCTGGGGGCGTCCTGGTCGCGGGTCCTGTGCTGTGGATCACGGCCTCCGAGAAGCAGGACTTGCTGTCCCATGAGGTGCCGGGGCCTGTCCCTCAGGCAGCACAGCTCTCTGGGCTGAGCAATGGCCTTCAGCCCAGGAGGCCTGTGCGTGGGGTTTGCTACCTGGAGAGAGAACCGAAGTGGACAGAGATGCCCATGTGCAGAGGAGGGGTCTGGGGGTCCGGAGGGCCCGCGCCTCTCCCACCGCCGCCCACCAGCCCAGTATGGGGTCCTGGGGGCACCGGGCAGCTTCGGGGGCTCTGCACCCTCAGGAGAGGAGGGTGTCCACGCGGATGCAGAAGTGACTGGGGCCCGTCCCGCAGCCGGAGGCCGCCGTCAGCTGTGGAAGGAGGACCAGGAGACCCCGGAGTCGTAGAACCTGACGCGGCTGGGCCAGTCGCCCTCCCCGCCGCCCTCCTTGTCCTCCTCCGAGTCATCATCATCCTCGTCCCCACTGGACGCCTCGCAGCTGGCCCCGGCCCCGGAAGGGGACCCCGCGCCCGCTCCCAAGAGAGGACGTCCATTTTACAGGATCACCAAGAGACCTGTAATTACTGGGCTGGGGCCTTTTTCTGTTACCTCCCTTTGTCTAGAGAATGTTCCTAGGACCTGTGTTATCGGCCACGTGTACCCCTCATATTCTCTCTCCCCACCCCCACGTTCTGTTTGCTCTGGGGACATTTAGCAATGGCCTGGCCACCTACTGTTTCTTTTCTATGAAGATAAATTAAAGGCATGCTTCATAGACTAACAATAAACACATTAAACCAAACAAAAAAGACAGATAAAACAACAATCAACAGACACTCATATAAATGATATTTATAAGCGCGCATAACACATAGACAAGACTTAATAAAGAGTTGTTTTCATGGATCTTTCAGATGTTTTACGTTGCCTGGGACTTACAGCCAGATGCAGCCTAGACCTCAGCCTGTCATTCACAGATCTCATCATATCCTGCTCTCCACAGCACTGACTGGCGTCTAAAGTCGTTTTAGTTAAAATCTGCCAGTCCCGAGGCATCAAATGGTGATTTTCAGACAGAGCATTAAGGAGTCCTTTAGTAAACGGACTATTAGGCCCTTGTCTCCAGCTGGGCAGCCACCCACACTAGAGGCGGAGGATCCGGGGCCTTAGGTGTTGCAGACTTTTGATCCCCAATAGGAAGTGGGCATAATGCAGTTCGAACAAGAGCCCCCCTAGTTAAAGAACACAAGGCACTCGTTTTCCTTGAGCCTGATTGAAGAGAATTCCTTTATCCTGGAGCGTGCAAGCTAAACACTTAAATGATGTTTTTGCCTTTTACTTGGATTCTTCCTCACTATAGCCTGGCTGAATCAAAATGTTCCTCGTCCACTGACAGTCATGACTCCGCAGCTGGCATGGGCTTCGTGCGCGGTGAACTTCCCACCTTTCCGGGGAATTTCCACATTTCCTTGTTCTCTTCGTTTTTCTCTCAGGCAAATCTTCTCCTCCAGGTTCTTGTTTGGGCACCAGAATGCCGCAACCTTTTGCGACAGGGGTTCAGGATCTGAAGGAGGGGCCGATGCACAAATGAAAATGCTAGACAAGAAATATGAATTTAGCCCTGGCTGGTTTGGCTCAGTGGGTAGAGCGTCGGCCTGCGGACTGAAGGGTCCCAGGTTTGATTCTGGTCAAGGGCATGTACCTTGGTTGCAGGCATATACCCAGTAGGGCGCGTGCAGGAGGCAGCTGATCGATGTTTCTCTTTCATCGATGTTTCTGACTCTCTATCCCTCTTCCTTCCTCTCTGTAAAAACAAAATCAATAAAATATAATTTTTAAAAAAAGAAATATGAATTTAGAAGGCATGGAGGCCAGGTGGAGACCTCTCTCTTGGAGAGGCACACCGAAAACTGACCTTCTCTGCTTTTTATTCAGTTTTAGATACACATCTCGCCCTCAGTAAAGCTCGGCAAACAGTTAGCAGACAGACCATCTCTAAGGTCAGTAAAGATCAGTAAGGTTCAGTAAACATTTACTTGGAGGCTATCAGGTAGGAAATTGCTTTGAGCCACCACTATCTCAACACAGCCCTGCTAACGCCCAAGGTCCATGGGCCTTCCGCGTTCCTTGGTTCTCTCTTATGACAGTATTGGGCAAGCAGTGGCTTCCCGCAAGGGCACAGGCCTGGGATGTGGGCTTGATCTTCAGTGTGGGGCCTGCAGGAGGCAGCCGATCCAAGGCTCTCTCTCATCATTGATGTCCCTCTCTCTCTCTCCCCCTCTCCCTTCCTCTCTGAAATCAATAAAAACATATTTGGGGGAAAATGTTAGGGGAAAGTGGCCTGGGGGAGGGCTAATGGAACAGAAAGAGGGGAGCAAGCAGGCCCTTGTCTGCACTATTTTATTTCCTTTATTTAAAAAGCGCAGCAGCAAACGTGACGACATCCCGCCAGCGGAGGGGGGAGGTGGGAACGTGCCCGGCCCCGTCTCTGTCTGAATGTAAGTCCTCAGAGGCGAGCTCACAGGACCATGTGTGGGTGCAGAGCGCTGAGCTCTCCTGGTCGGGGCCCCGCAGGCCTGGCATGGGCACCGGCAGGGGCCTGGGTCACCCGTGCCAGGCACACTCCTGGGTCAGGCGCCAGGCAGATGGGTGGGAACCCAGGCTGCAGCCAAGGACTGAGACCTGTGACCCCCCAGCTGAGGGGGACGGGCCCTGGGCCGAGAAGAGCCAGAGCGGCCCTGTAGGTGGGTGAGCTCCAGGGCTGGGTTGCAGGTCCCCCCTGACCAGAGGGCCCGTGGGCGTGGCCTGGAGGAAGTGAGCACAGGGCCTGGCCAGGTCCCCGCGGCCCCCCTGGCATCCGCCCACCTCCCCATAACCATAGCTTCACACCCTGTGTGACAGGACCTGGGGGTTTTTCTTGGTAAAAACAGCAGCCCCGCCTCCTCCTGCCTCGGCCACCTCCATCCCACCCCCAATGGGGTGGCCTCCTTTTATCCTGTTCTCACCAGAAAATGAACCTCCCTCCCTCCCTCCCTTCTCCTCCCTCGGAGGGAGGACAGCGCTGAGCCTTGGGATTGCGGTGTGGGCACCTGGGAGAGGGGTGTGGGCACCTCCCAGCAGGGAGCAGGACCAGCCCTGAGGCAGACTTCCTGGTGGGAGACTTTTCCTAGAAAGAGAACCGAGCAGGTCATTTCTGATGGTGAGAGCTGGCCGCCAGGAGGAAGGCTGAGTTGCCCGGTAGGGCTGGGTGGTGCCAGGCAGGATCGGGGACAGTCACCTGGCACCCCCTGCACCCTGTGGGGGAGCCAGCCCTGCACAGGCCGGAGGGGAGCACGTTCTGGGCCCAGGGAACAGCTCAGGGACCCTCGGAGGCCGTGGAGGGAGGAGGGTGAGGTCAGGTCAGAGGGGCCACGGGGCCTGTCACAGGCCACAGCCAGGAGGAGGAGTTGGGGTGTCTCCCCTGCACTGGAGGTTTGGGGGGGGGGAGAGTGAACCAGCGATCTTTCTGTCAAAGAAAGGAGCTCGCTGCCCTCTTAGGCTCTGCCATATATGATGTGACCTTCAGACTCTCAGGGGCCCCCTCCACTCCCTACCCCCCACCACCACCACCTTAGGCTCCGCCTCACCCTCCCCTTCCTCTGAATGCAATAATGGGAGCCCGAGCTCTGAGCCCTGACCAATGAAGTCAGAGTTCAGAGTGAGGGGCGGGCAGACCCGGGTCAGGATATAAAACCGGAGGGGACTTCCCGTCAGGGGTGCTGCGGCCCAGGATTCCCGCTGGAGGAGCACCCTTCCCGCAGGCGTCCATCTGCTTTGCTGGCCCAGTTCCGAGTGTTTGTCTCATCCCTGCAACATCGTTGAGATCATTCTAACAGGTGGGTGAGGCGGGTGTGGGCGAGGGGGGTCCTACTGTCCAAGTGCTCTCCCCCAAAAGCCATCCCCCCACCCCCACCCCACAGAGGGGCCACCTCTCAGCCTCGCCCAGCCCCAGGCTTCCCAGAAGGCCCTCCCCCCCCTCCTAGAAAGAACAGGAATGAGGAAAATTAACCACAGGAATGAGAAAAATAAACCACTGCTCAGGGGGCACAGCGCACAGCGGGACACGCATTGCAAGTGTTACCTCCCTCAATCCTCACTGAAGCCACTGGGAGGTCCCCCTCCAACCTCGGAGTCACTGCCCAGGGTCCCAGCGGGGGGACCGGAAAGCCCAGCTCCAAACTTCCCAAGGGCTGCTCTTCTCTATTTATTTTAAATATATATCCCCACTGATTTCAGAGAGGAAGGGAGAGGGAGAGAGAGAGAAACATCAACGATGAGAGAGAATCACTGATCCGCTGCCTCCTGCACGCCCCACACTGGGGAATGGAACCCACAACCGGGCCTGTGCCCTGACCGGGAAATGAACCCTGACCTCCTGGTTCATGGATTGACGCTCAACCACTGAGCCACACCGGCTGGGCCATAACATCTCAGTTTTCGAAACGATATGAAGTTCTCTCATGTGCTCCATTAAGAGGTTGTGTGTGTGTGTGTGGCCTGTGCTTGGGGTCACCCGCCTTGGGTCTGGGTGAGTTTCTCCCGATGGAGCTGTGTAAGGGAGGGGCTGGCTCGCTGAGCCTCTGGGGGAGCGGGGTGGGGGGGAGGGTGGGGGTGCTGACCTCCGGGGACCCCATATGAGTTCTGGCTCCGGCTGGCTCTGTGAACACAACCTCGCCCTGAGGGCATTGTGGGGCTCGGGTGAATGGGGTGCAGAGTGGAGGGTGTGGGGGTAGGTCTCACAGCCTGAGATGTAAAGGAGAGCCATTATTTCCATGTGTTCTTAACTTCTTGTTAATCCTTACCTGAGGATATCTTTCAGTTGATCTTAGAGAGAGTGGAAGGGAAGGAGACAGAAAGAGAGAAACATCGATGTGAGACACATGGATTGGTTGTCTCCCGCACACACCCCACCCAGTTGGGGCCCGGGATTGAACCTGAAACTGAGGTAGGTGCCTGGTCCACGCCAGCACGGCCAAGGGTGATCCTGAGTGAGGGGGTGAAAGGATTGAGAAAAGACAGACAAGAGAATGAAAGCTGGGTCTCGGTGGGACGCTGCTCCCTGATGAGGAGACAGCGCCAGCGCCCACAAGCCCTGTCTTCATTTTATAGCCGATGCCACGAGGCAAAGTAGGGGCGTGATCAAGATGTTTACAGCATTCTCATGAGTTTCATCCTCACTTAACTACACGCACCTGAACTCTATCAAGCCCACATCACTCAAGCACGTGGGGCCACGTGTTAGGACCACAGGTTCAAGCTCACAACTACAGCCGTTGGCTATGATTGTGCTGG
This sequence comes from Myotis brandtii, assembly GCF_000412655.1. Classification (NCBI taxonomy): domain Eukaryota; kingdom Metazoa; phylum Chordata; class Mammalia; order Chiroptera; family Vespertilionidae; genus Myotis; species Myotis brandtii. Next base: position 15,650 of record NW_005354667.1, read on the forward strand.
GAGGGCCCTGCCCTCCAGTTGGGACTTGGCACGTGGCCACGAGAGGACTGTGCCCTCTCCTCAGTCCGAGGCTTGAGCCTGTCCAAACACATACCCGCTCCCCATATATCCCCCTTTACTTTTGTTTTTAAACACGCCTATTTACATTATCCAAAACACTCTAAACAAATTATTCAGCATAATCAAAACAGACTTCTGGCTATTTAACAAAAGCATAAACACAGCAATGTTAACAAGAGAGAACAAAACTCTGGCTAATAACAAAGCAATACCAATGCAAAACCAAACTACAAACATGTCAACGTTTTCAGGACATTCCACCCAGAGTCCTTAGATTTACCTCCGCGAGATTCTACAGAAAACTGACAGTTCACCAACGCTAGCATAGCTTCCACTTGCTTTTCCAACATCTGCTTGGCCTCAGTCGCCATCTTCTTCAACAGCTGACTCCATGCTGATACCTCGATCACTTGTGTATTAAAATGCTGCCGATGCAAAGATGTCGTTGATGCAACACCAGTCCCCTGGGTCAGGCTGTTTGGACGGTTGACCTCGGCACTGAGTCCGCACCAGTCCCAGTCAAACCAGCCCCATCCATGCAGGTGGAAGTCTGGTCCCTTCTCAGCCTCTTTCCTTAGCCGCTGCTGCATGGAAACGAGCAGCCCTCGGTCCTGCAGAGCTGGAGACCTTCAACTCTGAGTCTGGCGTCTCACACAGACCCCAAGTCCAGGGAGCTATCAGGTCGCACAAACAAAGATAACCAAAGCCCAGAAACAATGCAACTACCTAGGGTCTAAAACAAAAATTACTTCCTTAAACAACATCAACCACAGCCATCTTCTGCTTTACAGGGGCTTCAACAAAACCTAGGAGATTTCTACCTTATTTTGTACCTCCTAATTACTTCTTATTTCCTACCACCTATTTGCTACTGCCTATTTTATACCGCTTATTTCCTAAACACTTACTTCTTACTGCTTATTTCTACATTTCTACCGCTTATTTTCTACCGCTTATTTCTACGTTTCTGCCGCTTATTTTACCGCTTATTTATTTATTTCTCTATCTCTAACTATGAATCATAGGTAGGCCTGGCTGCCCTTGCCCAATCCTTTTCTGGGTTGCAACCCCCGCTTATTTCTCTATTTCTACAGCTTATTTCTACTTATTTTCTGCCGCTTGCTTCTCTATTTATTTCTCTATGCTAACAGCCATAAACATGGCTGAAGGAGTAGCTTCCACTCCTTGCTTTTCTGCCATTTGCTGGGCCTCAGTTGTTAGCTTCTTCCGCTGACCCCATGTTGGCACCTCGGCCCCTAGTGTGGCCTTTGTTTTCTTTCTCTTCCTCTTTGCTGTCATCGGGGCAACTCTCAGTCCCTTGAACGGAGGGACAAGGAGCTTCTCTGTGTCCATTGTGGTGTCACACGTACCGTTCTGGCACCCAAATTGGCTACTGCTCCTTCTGGAAAGATACAAACACCTCTTATCCCCGTTTGTTTTAGTCATTGCATTTTCAGAGTACGATTGGCTGCTAAATCCTGAAGTGTCTTCCCCAGCCTCCTAGCCTCATGCAGAGACGCTGGAGTGGAGACAGAGATCCCACTCTTGTTCTTGCTGGTTTAGAGGCGACTGGAGAGGCTTATGAGTAACAGTAAGTAGAGTCGGCAGCCTCTGGTCACTTTCTACTATTTGTCTTACATCTCCTGCCACATTCATCCATCCCTTTCGGGAAGGGGCTCTAGGTAGTCCCAAATCATGGACCACAAGCTGAAGATAGAAGCAGGAATTTTCTCTGGGCCTTTAGCTATATAGCAATCTCTAAGTTGCTTCCGCTTATTTCTACCTTAGAAATTTAAAAATGCTTACTTTAAAAATGTTTCAATTAAGCATTTTCCCATGTTTTACACTGAGCTAATTTACCACACTTTGGCT
>NW_005354667.1:19005-23350 GCF_000412655.1 Myotis brandtii
CGTCACTGGGTGGTTAGTTATGTTGTTACATTGTTGCTGACGTCACTGGGTGGTTAGTTATGTTGTTACATTGTTGCTGACGTCACTGGGTGGTTAGTTATGTTGTTACATTGTTGCTGACGTCACTGGGTGGTTAGTTATGTTGTTACATTGTTGCTGACGTCACTGGGTGGTTAGTTATGTTGTTACATTGTTGCTGACGTCACTGGGTGGTTAGTTATGTTGTTACATTGTTGCTGACGTCACTGGGTGGTTAGTTATGTTGTTACATTGTTGCTGACGTCACTGGGTGGTTAGTTATGTTGTTACATTGTTGCTGACGTCACTGGGTGGTTAGTTATGTTGTTACATTGTTGCTGACGTCACTGGGTGGTTAGTTATGTTGTTACATTGTTGCTGACGTCACTGGGTGGTTAGTTATGTTGTTACATTGTTGCTGACGTCACTGGGTGGTTAGTTATGTTGTTACATTGTTGCTGACGTCACTGGGTGGTTAGTTATGTTGTTACATTGTTGCTGACGTCACTGGGTGGTTAGTTATGTTGTTACATTGTTGCTGACGTCACTGGGTGGTTAGTTATGTTGTTACATTGTTGCTGACGTCACTGGGTGGTTAGTTATGTTGTTACATTGTTGCTGACGTCACTGGGTGGTTAGTTATGTTGTTACATTGTTGCTGACGTCACTGGGTGGTTAGTTATGTTGTTACATTGTTGCTGACATCACTGTGTAGTTAGGCCTAAACCAACTCGAACTGAACAGGTGCAGACATGGTTTTCCTGTCATGATTCCCTAAGCGGACAATGTAACCGCTACTCACACAGCAACATCTCTAACTTGGGGATTTGGGGATCTGCGGGGCCCTGTTACCCACACTCCTCAGGCCCTCTGCATCCTCCAGGCTCCCCATCCGCTTGGTCCTGGAGCCCCAGGAGTAAAGCTGCCCTTGGCCTGTCCACACCCCCGCTCCCCCAAACCCGCCCCCAGGCCCGGAGGCCCTGCCGTTAGACTCTGGCATGTGAGTCACCAAACACTAACTCAGCCCCTCACCTCCCAGGCCCTGTGCTCTGGTGTGCGGGGCTGGGAGGAGGTGGGTCCCTAGGCCCAAGGCCCACAGAGCCCGAGGGAGACAGGGCCTCTGTGGGGGGCGGGGTGAAGGGCAGGGGTGCCCTTGGGGCCACACAGCAGACCAATCCAAACGCCCCACAGGGGTAGGGCCAGGTCGGAGGGGTCCTCCTGAGAGGCCGGCGACCAGGGACCCGAGCGCGTTGGCTGCGCCCTGAGGACCTGGTCTCCCTGTGCCCTGCTTGGTGCCAACCCAGAAGGTCCTGGCGCCTGAGCCTGCTGTGGATCTCAGGGTCTGGGTGACCCTCGGGCACATGGCCCGTGTTTCCGGGAGGGCCCCGCGGAGCTGACCTGCACTGCCCGGCAAACCCGGGCAGTTCATTCATTTTCCAGATGGCGGTGCAGACCAGTACGACATGGACATATACCTTCCCGGAGGAGGAAGAGGAAGTGCCAGTGATAGAGGACCATCAGGAGCAAGAGGAAGCACTGGCCCTTGCCAGGCCACGCAGTACCCAACGCGGATACAACCACCGCCACCACCGCAGCCGCCGCAGCCAGGAGAAGAAGTATGCGGATGACTTATCTCAACTATCCAGTTACCTGTGTCCCCTCTCGTGGTCACCTCAAACCCCACTTGGCAGACAGACTCCTCTGGCTGATGCTGTTTTGCAATTTCTGACTCGAGGACGGAGTCATGGACGCCGGGGTCCCGGGTCAGGCCCTGCAGTCTTGCCTCCCGGGTGCAGCTGGAGACCCCTGGGCTCGCTGTGAAGGCAGCGTCCCCCCACCGGGCTGCGGAGCTACCGTGACCTTCAGTGACCTGTGCCCTTGGGGGCCGTGATCTGGGGAATGTCAGAGGCCCGGCCGCCATGGCTCAGTGCTTGAGGGTCGACCCAGGAACCAGGAGGTCAGGGTTCGATTCCCGGTTAGGGCACAGGCCGGGATTGTGGGCTCCATCCCTAGTGGGGCCTGCAGGAGGCAGCCGGTCCATGTTCTCTCTCATCACTATCATTGATCTCTCTCCCTCCCGCTTCCTCTCTGAAGTCAATGTAAACATATAAATATAAAATATATAAAGAAGGCTCCCAGGCACTGGCCTGTGGGACCGCAGCTCTCCTGGGACTGCGAGAAGTGCGGAAACCCTGCCTGTGGGCGGGGGCAGATCCGCCGATTGGATCTGACAGCTCCCCGTTTCCCCGGGACCCGGAGGACAGTTGCACAGAGGAGACGGGTCCGGGTTGCCCGGTTCAGAAAACCCTCATCAACCCCAGGACATGGAGCAAGAGGCTGCCCTGTGTCCTCGGGCTCCTTAGCAGCTGTCAGCATGAGTCACCACCGCGGAAGGGGAGGGAGAGGGAGGTGCTGGGCTTGGCTGCAGCTCAAGCTGGAAATAGCTCAGCTTTGACTTTACTTCCCAGCCCTGCCAGGTGGGGGTGCTCCACCCCCAGGACCCTGGGCAGAGCCTGCCCCGCCCTGCCATGTCCCACCTGCCAGCTTGGCCCACAGTACCCTGACCCCAGAGACTTGCTGCAACGTTGTTCCCAAGGTCAGGTCCTGCTCCGTACGATCCATGTGTACTCGCGTCCCTGGGATTGTGTGATTCTTTTATTCTCTGGCTGTTGCGTCTTCCTGCTGTATCCCTGCCCACGATTGGCGGTTGCTTTTTATTTTTTTATTATTTTTATTTTTATTGATTTCAGAGAGGAAGGGAGAGAGAGAGAGAGAAAGAGAGAGAGAGAGAGAGAGAGAGATCAGTGATGAGAGTGAATCATGGATATGCTGCCTCCTGCATGCCCCGTACTGAGGATGGAGCCCGAAACTCAGGCATGTGCCCTGACCGGGAATGGAACCCTGACCTCCTGGTTCATAGGTTGACGCTCACCACTGAGCCCCACCAGCCGGGCCTGTTTGCTTATTGACTAACGGCAGCCCCGCTTTCTCGGTGACAGGGGACTTGTCACGTGATGGTGCTGTCCTCTCGCCCACGGCAGAGCTGGGGTCCTCCCGGAGCAGGGGGTCCGCCCTGGACACGGGGACGAGCGAGCTTTGGGTGGGAACTGACACGTGGAACCCTCCCTCTCACAGGTTGCTGAGGTGCGATAGGTCCCTGATTGTGGATGATGTCATGAAGCTGCTGTGCAGCCTCTGTAAGAAGAAGGAGATGAAGGTGGCCGTCAAGCACGTGCAGCGTGGCGCCACGGTCATGTACACCGGGGCCGTCATCGGGGGCCTGGTCGGGGGCCCACCGGGACTGGCCGTTGGTGAGTGCAGTGCCCTGCGGGGTGGGGGACAGAGGCCCCGGGTCCCCAGGGGCCGCACAGGAGCCTGCGACCCGCGTGAGGGGCTGGGAGCTGAGTCTGAGACTCGGCCTTTGTGCACAGACGTGTCCCGTGGGACACACGTGTCTGTGTCTCAGAAGCGCAGGGCGCCCTCCTGTGGCTCCAACCTGCGGACTGGAAGGCACCCTGCCCCGGGGGTGTGCCCTGTGTCCCCTGGGCAGGCCCGGTCCTGTCTCCATTGCAGGGTCAGGAGGGAGCTGGGATTCCAGGCCTCTGGCCGCTCACATTAGCTGTTCAGAGAGCACCCGTCCCAGCCCCAGTCCCCGGTCCCCAGTCCCCAGTCCCCAGTTTGTGCAGGAGAAGCGCCCACGGTCGCCCACATGCACCTGCCCCTGGTCTCACCTCTGCTCCCGTCTGGGGACCAGTTTCTGCCAATGGGGGAGGTTGGGCTGGTTCCCATGGTCCTTGGAGGTCGGGTGAGTTGCTCACTCTAGTCTGGGAGCAGGAGGTTCCCGGGGGACCCCCCCATGGGCTGTGACCCCCCCACGGGCTGTGACCTTGACCACCAGTTGTGACCTGGACCAAAGGCTGGGCCTGAGCCAGGGGCTGTGACCCGAACCACAAACAGTGGCCCGAGCCCTGGGCTGCCACCTGAATCCTGTGACCAGCTCCCAGCGAGCTCTGAGCCAGCATTGTGAACACCCGACTCACGGAACCTCCTGTCCCCCAGGGGGCGCCGTCGGGTTGCTCTTAGGGACCTGCATGACGTGGGGGAAGTTTAAGTCCGTCCCTCAGATCCTCATGGAGCTGCCGCCCGCCGAGCAGGAGAAGCTACACAGCGGGGTCATGGCCCTCGTCAAGAACCTGGAGTGGACGGACGTGGAGCAGCTGACCAAGCTGGTCTTGGAAAACAAGGCCGTGCAGAAGCAGCTGCTGAAGCTGCTCGAGGGCTACCTCACCAAGGAGCTGGGGGTCTCAGTGCTGTACGGCAACTAGGC
>NW_005354667.1:24684-25649 GCF_000412655.1 Myotis brandtii
GGAGAGAGAGAGAGACATCGATGATGAGAGAGAATCATGGATCAGCTGCCTCCTGCACGCCCCACACTGGGGATCCAGCCTGCAACCTGGGCCTGTGCCCTGACTGGGAATCAAACCCTGACCTCCTGGTTCATAGGTCGATGCTCAACCCGTGAGCCACGCTGGCCGGGCCATTTTGGCATTTTAAGAATGTGGGTCATTTAAAGCTGGATACAGGGCATCGCTGTGGCAGCTGGAGGGGCAGGTTATGGGGTAAAAGAACTGTGGGCAGATGAGGCCCCGCTCCCCCTGCCCCCTGGGGGCCCGGGCAGGCCGGGTCTGGGAAAGCCTCCTGCTGGACTGGGAGCCCCTGGCAGGGCCCGCAGCACACGCTCCAGGGACTGGAACTTCCCCTGCTTTTTGCCCAGAGAGTCTGGCTCTGTCCGCCCACCCCATGCTCCCCTGGGCCTGCCTTTCTGTTGTCAGCGCTGGAACATTCTGGAGCTGGCTCCTCGAGGTGGGGGTGGGGGAGCCAGCAGGAGGTGGGTTCTGGGAGGGACTCAGAACAGGGCCCTGGTCCCTGCCTGGACCCGGCCATCTGCAGACCTGGCTCCTGCCCCGATGACCACTGCCCCGATGACTGCTGCCCCGGACCAGGGACCAGGCGGGGGAGGCCCGGGAGGGGCTGAGACCAGGAGGCCATGGCTGGGACTGCACACCCCTTGCCCAGCACCAGGCAGGGTGAAGGGACCGGCTGCCCGGCCTCTTTGCTGAGAGGACACCCCATGTGGCGTCAGGAAGTGGCCCCTCACCCCCTGACCTGTCCACCCAGAGCCCTCTGTCCAGGAAAAACCAGCCCGGACTAGTTTGTGTGGCCCAGAGAGGCCCAGGCTTGTACACAAACCAGTCGTTGTTGGATACACCTCTGCCACCTCCCCCCCCCCCCCCCCCCCCAACACCCCCCCCGCCCCCCGCCCCCCCTTTCT
>NW_005354667.1:26110-26359 GCF_000412655.1 Myotis brandtii
AAAATAATTTTATGGTTGGGTCACAACATGAGGAACTGTATTTAAAGGGCCAGAAGGTTGAGAACCACTGCTCTAGGCGGACCTTTGAGAGGCAGCCAGCGAGGCCTCCTCTCGCAGGGACGGGAACCTGATGGTGGGGTCTCAGGCACCCCGCCTGCCCCGTGGGCTGGGGAAGCTCCCCCGGCCCTAAGGCACCCGTCCAGCTGGCAGTGAGCCCGCCCTGCCACAGCGCCAGGCGGTGGGCAGAGG
>NW_005354667.1:28247-29029 GCF_000412655.1 Myotis brandtii
ACCATCGTCCCGGCCTGCGGAGGGCAGAGGGCGCACACACAGGGGGTCAGCGGGCGGCCCCAGGGCGGGACCCCACTGCCCAGCCCGTCTCCAACCCCCTCCGTGCCCAGAGGCCGACCCTGAGACAAGGAGTCACTGGGAGGTGTGGGGTCCCGGGGAGGGGCGTGTGCGGAGCCAGGGATGGGGAGGCAGCAGGAAAGATGGTGACATGGAGAGCACCATGGGAGGCAAAATAAGCCAGTCAGAGGGCAACAAGGATCACATGAGCTCACTCCTATGTGGCATCTAAGGGACAGAATAAACGGATGGCCCGGTAGGCGTGGCTCCGTGGCTGAGCATCGACCTATGGACCAGGAGGTCACACGATCGGTGTTTCTGGGGCAGCACCTTGTGGTTCCCTCGCCACCACCTGTGGGAAGTGGGGCAGGGCCTTGCGGGGAGGGGGGTGCACTGCACAAGGGGCTCAGCCCTAGTCACGGGGCGCTGGCCTCCCGCCCGCAGGCCTCCTGAGAGGCGCCCACAGCACCTTCTGTATGAGCGGCTGTTTAGGCGTCTGACCAGGCCGTGTGCTGCATGCAGACCTCGCTGGTGCTGGGGACAGCCCTGCTGGGACCATCGCTGACCCTGCCCTGGGCGCCACCCCGGGGCTTTTAGGCTGAGCTGGGGCCCTGGGATGGGGGGAGGAGGGCTCCTGGGAGGAGCTCAGAGAGCAGCGGAGGGAGACACACCAGGCAGTGACCTGGGTACCCACAGTGAGGACCACGGCGACCCTGGCAGCGGGT
>NW_005354667.1:29648-31660 GCF_000412655.1 Myotis brandtii
GGGTGGGAACCCAGGCTGCAGCCAAGGACTGAGACCTGTGACCCCCCAGCTGAGGGGGACGGGCCCTGGGCCGAGAAGAGCCAGAGCGGCCCTGTAGGTGGGTGAGCTCCAGGGCTGGGTTGCAGGTCCCCCCTGACCAGAGGGCCCGTGGGCGTGGCCTGGAGGAAGTGAGCACAGGGCCTGGCCAGGTCCCCGCGGCCCCCCTGGCATCCGCCCACCTCCCCATAACCATAGCTTCACACCCTGTGTGACAGGACCTGGGGGTTTTTCTTGGTAAAAACAGCAGCCCCGCCTCCTCCTGCCTCGGCCACCTCCATCCCACCCCCAATGGGGTGGCCTCCTTTTATCCTGTTCTCACCAGAAAATGAACCTCCCTCCCTCCCTCCCTTCTCCTCCCTCGGAGGGAGGACAGCGCTGAGCCTTGGGATTGCGGTGTGGGCACCTGGGAGAGGGGTGTGGGCACCTCCCAGCAGGGAGCAGGACCAGCCCTGAGGCAGACTTCCTGGTGGGAGACTTTTCCTAGAAAGAGAACCGAGCAGGTCATTTCTGATGGTGAGAGCTGGCCGCCAGGAGGAAGGCTGAGTTGCCCGGTAGGGCTGGGTGGTGCCAGGCAGGATCGGGGACAGTCACCTGGCACCCCCTGCACCCTGTTGGGGAGCCAGCCCTGCACAGGCCGGAGGGGAGCATGTCTGGGCCCAGGGAACAGCTCAGGGACCCTCGGAGGCCGTGGAGGGAGGAGGGTGAGTTCAGGTCAGAGGGGCCACGGGGCCTGTCACAGCCCACAGCCAGGAGGAGGAGTTGGGGTGTCTCCCCTGCACTGGAGGTTTGGGGGGGCGGGAGGAGAGTGAACCAGCGATCTTTCTGTCAAAGAAAGGAAGCTCGCTGCCCTCTTAGGCTCTGCCATATATGATGTGACCTTCAGACTCTCAGGGGCCCCCTCCACTCCCTACCCCCCACCACCACCACCTTAGGCTCCGCCTCACCCTCCCCTTCCTCTGAATGCAATAATGGGAGCCCGAGCTCTGAGCCCTGACCAATGAAGTCAGAGTTCAGAGTGAGGGGCGGGCAGACCCGGGTCAGGATATAAAACCCGAGGGGACTTCCCGTCAGGGGTGCTGCGGCCCAGGATTCCCGCTGGAGGAGCACCCTTCCCGCAGGCGTCCATCTGCTTTGCTGGCCCAGTTCCGAGTGTTTGTCTCATCCCTGCAACATCGTTGAGATCATTCTAACAGGTGGGTGAGGCGGGTGTGGGCGAGGGGGGTCCTACTGTCCAAGTGCTCTCCCCCAAAAGCCATCCCCCCACCCCCACCCCACAGAGGGGCCACCTCTCAGCCTCGCCCAGCCCCAGGCTTCCCAGAAGGCCCTCCCCCCCCTCCTAGAAAGAACAGGAATGAGGAAAATTAACCACAGGAATGAGAAAAATAAACCACTGCTCAGGGGGCACAGCGCACAGCGGGACACGCATTGCAAGTGTTACCTCCCTCAATCCTCACTGAAGCCACTGGGAGGTCCCCCTCCAACCTCGGAGTCACTGCCCAGGGTCCCAGCGGGGGGACCGGAAAGCCCAGCTCCAAACTTCCCAAGGGCTGCTCTTCTCTATTTATTTTAAATATATATCCCCACTGATTTCAGAGAGGAAGGGAGAGGGAGAGAGAGAGAAACATCAACGATGAGAGAGAATCACTGATCCGCTGCCTCCTGCACGCCCCACACTGGGGAATGGAACCCACAACCGGGCCTGTGCCCTGACCGGGAAATGAACCCTGACCTCCTGGTTCATGGATTGACGCTCAACCACTGAGCCACACCGGCTGGGCCATAACATCTCAGTTTTCGAAACGATATGAAGTTCTCTCATGTGCTCCATTAAGAGGTTGTGTGTGTGTGTGTGGCCTGTGCTTGGGGTCACCCGCCTTGGGTCTGGGTGAGTTTCTCCCGATGGAGCTGTGTGAGGGAGGGGCTGGCTCGCTGAGCCTCTGGGGGAGCGGGGTGGGGGTGAGGGTGGGGGTGCT
>NW_005354667.1:35101-35620 GCF_000412655.1 Myotis brandtii
CACACACACACACACACACACACACGCACACTCGATGATATAAGAGGGGGCAGCAGGGAGCCTCCAGAGCTGACAGATGTACTGCTGGCCTTGATGGTGCTGATGGTTCATGGGTGTGCACTTGCCCCAGGTAATCGAGTTTTAGATATTAACTCTGAACAGCTTTTCGTGTGCTGATCACAGCTCGGTAAAGTGGTTGAAAGTCTATATCTGTGCAGCCATGTGTCCCTTGACGACGGGGATACACTCCGGGAAATTCGTCGTCCGGCAGTCTTGTGGTTGTGCACACGCCCCCGAGTGCACTGTCGCTCCCGGGCCACACGCCTGCCCAGCGTGTCAGTGTGCTGACCTCCGAAGGCCACCGTAGCGCAGTGGGAAGTACAGTGGGGCCTTGACTTACGAGTGTCCCGACTAACGAGTTTTTTGAGATACCAGCTGTCTCTCGGCCAATTTTTTGCTTTGAGTTGACAGAGTAATTTCAGTTAACAAGCTCCTTAATGAGCTCAGTCTCGGAATGAA
>NW_005354668.1:0-567 GCF_000412655.1 Myotis brandtii
GGGGCTGTCTCGCCCAGTCTCAATTGGGGCTGATCTGGGCCAGCCGGCCAGGGAAGGACTGCGGGAGGGATCCAGGGCATGTCCGGCCCATCTTGCTCAGTCCCAATTGACCAGACCCCAGCAGCAAGCTAACCTACCGGTCGGAGCATCTGCCCCCTGGTGGTCAGTGCATGTCATAATGACTGGTTGAACGGTCGAACAGACATTCGGACACTTAGCATATTAAGCTTTTATTATATAGGATTATTGACTACATTCCCTATGCTATACTTTACATCCCCGTGTTTATTTTGTAACTACTAATTTGTACTTCTTAATTCCTTCACCTTTCTTACCCAGTTCCCCAAACCTCCTGCCCTCTGGCAACCATCAGTTTGTTCTCTGCATCCCTGGCTCTGTTTCTGTTTTGTTTGTTTGTTTATTTTGTTCTCTAGAGTTCACATGTAAGTTAAATCATACGGTATATGTATTTCCCTGTCTGACTTATTTCATTTAGCATAATACCCTCTAGGTCCATTCATGTCATTGCAAATGGTAAGATTTCATCATTTTTTATGGCTGAGTAAT
>NW_005354669.1:0-940 GCF_000412655.1 Myotis brandtii
GACGCTCTATCCACTGAGCAAAACTGGCTAGGGCCATGACTCCCATTTTTTATCTGTAAAATGTTTGAGGATTAAACTAAATAATATATGTAAAGTGTTTATAATAATGACTGGCACATAATAAGTTTTTAATAATATTAGCCATCAGAATGGAAATAATTCTTTCTACCTCTAGACACCTCCTTGTTTTATATCAGGAAATGGATAATCTTGGAATCTTATTGATCTAGGGAAAGAATTGTTGAAGTAACTCTTTTTTAGGTAATAGATGTGGCAGTTCCCACATGGTATCTGAACTATCCTATATAATAAAAGCCTAATATGCTAAGTGTCCAGTCGACTGGTCGGCCATTCAGCCAATCAAAGCGTAATATGCTAATGATATGCTAAGGCCACTCAACCGCTTGCTATGACATGCATGACCACCAGGCGGCAGAGAGTTGACCAGTCAACCAGTCACTGTGACGTGCACTGACCACCAGGGAGCAGATGCTCTAATCGGTAGGTTAGCTTGCTGCTGGGGTCCCACCAGTCGGGACTGAGCAAGACAGGCAGACAAGCCCTGGAGCTCTCCTGCAGTCCCTCCCTAGCTGGCCAACCTCCCACGTCTCTCCACGGCCCCTATTGTGCACTGGTGGGGTCCCTCGGCCTAGTCTGCACCCTCTCACAATCCAGGACCCCTCGGGGGATATTGGAGAGCCAGTTTTGGCCTGATCTCGCTGGCCAGGCTGAGGTACCTCACTGCTGCACGAATTTGTGCACTGGGCCTCTAGTCTAATATAAAAAGAGACCTGCATTAGAAAACACAAAATGCATGAAAACATTCCCTTCCAAAAGATTTGTAGTTTCAGTTTTATATTACCTAAATAGTTGCCATCAAGAAATAAGATTTTAGCTCGGCTGGCGTGGCTCAGTGGTTGAGCGTTGATGTATGAACCAG
>NW_005354670.1:0-487 GCF_000412655.1 Myotis brandtii
AGGCCTGGTGCACAAGATTCGTGCACTTGCGGGGGGGCAGTTCCTCAGCCTGGCCTGCGCCCTCTTGCAGTCCGGGAGCCCTCAGGGGATGTTCGACTGACTTCTTAGGCCTGCTCCCAGAAGTTGGACATCCTCAGTGCTGCCGCGGAGGCAGAAGAGGCTCCCACCACTGCCACTGCACTCACAAGCCATGAGCCTGGCTCAGGACTTCTGGCTGAGCAGTGCTCCCCCTGTGGGAGCACACTGACCACCAGGAGACAGCTCCTGCATTGAGCATCTGCCCCCTGGTGGTGTGTGCACATCATAGTGATTGGTCATTCTGCCTTTTGGTCGATTTGTATATTACGCTTTTATTATATAGGATTATGCCATTGTGATCTGAGAAGATGCTTGATATGATTTCAATCTTCTTGAATTTGGAGAGATTTTGCCTGTGACCCAATATGTGGTCTATCTTTGAAAATGTCCCATGTGCACTTGAGAAGAA
>NW_005354670.1:584-987 GCF_000412655.1 Myotis brandtii
GAGGATTTATCTAGTGATGTCAGTGGGGTATTAAAGTCCCCTACTATGAATATATTGTTGTTGATCTCTCCCTTGGTATCTTCCAAGAGTTTTTTTTATGTATTTGGGTGCTCCTGCATTGGGTGCATATATGTTTACCAGGGTTATATCCTCTTGTTGTATCAATTCCCTTAGTATTATGAAGTGACCTTCTTTATCTCTTTTTATGGCCTTCACTTTGAAGTCTATTTTGTCAAATATTAGTATTGCTATCCCAGTTTTTTTCTCATTTCCATTGGCCTGAAAGATATTTTTCCATCCATTCACTTTCAGTCTGTGTGAGTACATTGTTCTGAGGTAGGTCTCTTGTAGACAGCATATGTATGTGTCATGTTTTCTTATCCATTCAGCCACTTGATGTCTT
>NW_005354670.1:1128-1860 GCF_000412655.1 Myotis brandtii
ATTTCTTGCATTGCTGGCTTGGTAGTGATAAACTCCCTTAGCCTTTTTTTTTTTTTCTTCTTCTGTGAGGCTCCTTATTTCCCTTTCAATTTTGAATTCATAGCCTTGCTGGATAGAGTATTCCTGGATTCAGTCCCTTGTTTTGCATCACTTTGTAAACTTCCTTCTATTCCTTTCTGGCCTGATGTATTTCTGCTGAGAAATCATTTGATAATTAACAGGAGCCCTTGTACATAACTTTCTGCCTCTCCCTTGCACCCTTTAAGATTCTCTCTTTGTTCTGAATGTTTGCCATCGTAATTATGATGTGTCTTGGTGTGGGTCTTTTTGAGTTCATCTTGTTTCGGACTCTGTGCTGTGTGACTTTTTTCTTCCCCACCTCAGGGAAGTTTTCTGATATTATTTCTTCGAGTAGGTTTTCTAACCCTTGTTCCTCTTCTTGTCATTCTGGCACCCCTATTATTCATATGTTGCTTTGTTTCATGTTGTACCAAAGCTCCCTTAGGCTCTCCTCCTGCCTTTTAATTTTTTTCTCCAATTGCAGTTCAGTTTGGGTGTGTTTTGCTACCCTGTCTTCTAATTCTCTGATTCGGTTTTCCGCTTCTCCTAGTCTACTGTTGAAACTTTCCATAGTGCTTTTTACTGTAGGTATATCACTCTTTATTTCTTCTTGAATCTTACCTAAGTTGTTAATATTTTTCATCCATCTGGTTTATGAACTGTGTGACCCTT
>NW_005354671.1:0-838 GCF_000412655.1 Myotis brandtii
GGCAAGAAAAGATTAGATAATTTAGATTTTTGACAAATTGAAAACTTCTGTTCATCCAAGGACACAATCATCAGAGTGAACGGTGATCTGTGGAATGGTAGAAAATCCTTTGCAAATCATTAATAGGATGAGGGGTTAATATCCAGAATATATAAAGATCCCCTACAATTCAACAACAGCAACACCAAATAAGCTGATTTAAAAACTGGCAAACCTCATGAATACACATTTCTCCAGAGAAGATATACAAATGGTCAATAAGACCAGGAAAAGATGCTCAACATCACTATCATTAGAAAAATATAAATCAAATCTCTCAAAGTTGATGCTTGTGATATTGAGTGTGGGTAACTCCACTGAGCAGGTAACAGGAGAACACTGCCCTGTTCCACATTTGAGTCCTCTAAGCCTTCTTCAATCAGAATTGGCACCTCTCACCCCTCAGCCAACTTAAAGGAATAAGGCAGGTCTATGTATCACAAGACAAATACCTGGGGCTCTGAGCCCTCAGAGAACTTAAATCCTCTATGTCTGGGAGAAAGCACACCTTTCTCAGGAGCTAACACTGTTCAATGGAGAAAGGACAGTCTTTTCAACAAATGAAGGGAACCATTCAATAGAGATTAGCAGGTTGGTTGTGGAAAAACAGAGAACCTACATTTAGAGATACCACCTGCCCCCCTAATCCTCCCACACCTCTCCTAGTTCTTCACTGACCAGCTGACTGCAATTTGTTCTAGATGCACAGACTTTCATTGCCCAGCCGAGGTGTGTTTCTAAGAGACACCATTTCCCAGGACGTCTTAGAGACTCAGATTGGAGCAGAAATAAAACAGGG
>NW_005354672.1:0-535 GCF_000412655.1 Myotis brandtii
ACTTCAGCAACATGTATAATTTTCTGCTTTGGGATGAAATGTTCTGTAAATATCGATTAATCTATCTGATTTAGTGTGTCAGTTAAGGTCTCAGGTTCCCTTTTGATTTTTTGTTTGGAAGATCTATCCATTGACAGTGGGGTGTTTAAGTCCTCTACCCTCCCTGTATTGCTGTTGATCTCTCCTTTAAAGTCTACTAAAATTGTAAAAGATATTTAGGTGTTCCTATATTGGCAGGATATATGTTTATAAGGTTCACCTCTTGTTGGATCAATCCCTTTAGTATTATGTAGTGACCTTCTTTGTCTCTCTTATGGTCTATGTTTTGAAGTCTACTTTGTCAGATATAAGTATTGCTACACCAGCTATATTTTTGTTTCTATTTGCATGGAATATTTTCCCATCCCTTAACTTTTAGCCTATTCATAACTTTTGTTATGAGGTGGGTATCTTGTATACAGCATATAAATATGGACCCTATTTCTTATCCATTCAGCAACCCTTCATCTTTTTATTGGAGCCTTTAATCCATTTA
>NW_005354673.1:0-1680 GCF_000412655.1 Myotis brandtii
TATCTTGCTGCAAACTAGAGGCCCAAATGTAAAGCATATGAAAATTAAGTTCATTAATTTACTAACAAGAATTTTTGAGGACCTAAACTTTCCCAAGTAGCATTCAAGTTATGAGGAATATGATGGGATATTTATTTTAGGAAGAACAAGAGAGGCCAAACCCTTCCTAACATGGAGCTTACATTCCAAAGTGTCATAACAAAAGTAGAAATAAAATAATTCTAAAAATAATAAGTACTGTGAAAGAAATAAACAGAATAGAAACTGGGTAGGTGGTGTATATGTGTGCGTTCACTCAAACTTTAAATAGTGTCATCATACAGGGTCCTGAAGGGATAACATTTGAACCATAGTGAGGACATATATTTAAGCAGATCATTTAAATAACATTTAACTATACTTATTTCACCTAAGATTACTGAGAAATAACTCAAGTAGGTTAATGACATAAATAAACCAGTTATTTGATTTAAATATGGTTGTCCATTTAAATTAATTTTTCTGACTTCTGCACAATTTTGACATTGTTAGATACAATTGGGTCTCCATATATGATGGTTCTGCAGTCAAGGGTTCAAGAAAACACAGATCAAAAGTATTTTTAAATGTTACATTGTTGCTAATGTGTACTATGCACTTAGTTCTACCATGCTTGCCTCTATACTGAACAGTTACAGACTCATTTCTTACTATTACTCCCTAAGCAATGCAGTAAAACAACTACTTACATAGCATTTAAACTGCATTAAATAATATGAGTTATCTTGAAAATATTGATAGTAAATGGGAGGCTCTGTCTAAATTATATGCAAATACAAAGCCATCTAATCTAATAAAAGAGAAACATGCAAATTGACCGCACCTCTGCTACGCCACAAGCTATGCCCACAAGCCAATCAGAGCGACTATATGCAAATTAACCCAACCAAGATGGCGGCCGACAACCACAGAGCTGGAGCAAGCAGGAGGCTTAGTTGCCCCAGCGATGGAGGAAGCCAAGCTTCCCACCTGCCCCGGCCAGCTGTGGCCTCTGCTCAAGGCTACAAAGTTTCTATTATAGAAGATAAATAAATCCCAGATACCTGCTTCCAGCCAGTCTCCACTGGGAGCTTGGGTGGCTGGGGGCTGTGGCCAGCCTGCAAACAGCCATCAGCCCGTCACCCAGGCTGGCTAGGCACCCCAGTGGAGACCCCCACCCTGAAGGGACTGTGGCCAGCCTGCACACAGCCATCAGCCCCTCACCCAGGTTGGCCAGGCATCCCAGGGGCGACCCCTACCCTGAAGGGGCTGTGATCAGCCTGCAAACAGCCATCAGCCCCTCACCCAGGCTGGCAAGGCACGCCAGCAAGACTCCCACCCTGAAGGGACTGTGACCAGCCTGAAAGCGGCCCTCAACCCCTCACCCAGGCTGGCCAGGCATGCCAGCGGGACCCCCACACTGATCCAGGACACCCTTCAGGGCAAACCAGCCGGCCCCCACCTATGCACCATGCCTCTATCCTTATAATAAAAAGTAGTATGCAAATTGACCCTAACAGCAGAAAGACTGGGAATGACTGGTTACTATGACACGCACTGACCACCAGGGGGCAGACGCTCAATGCAGGAGCTGCCCCCTGGTGGTCAGTGTGCTCCCACAGGGGGAGCTCTGCTCAGCCACAAGCCAGGCTGATGGCTGCC
>NW_005354673.1:5110-6955 GCF_000412655.1 Myotis brandtii
AAGCTAATGTTTTCTTTTGCATCCCATCAACAACAACAAAAGGATTTGCATGTGCTTCAATAGGAATGCAAACTGCTCTGCTACCTGTTTGCTGGACTGTGCTCAGGGGAGGGTGAAGGGAATTCTCAGAGGGAAGTGTACTTGTGGAAGAACTAATGAGAAGAAAGCTGACGGTAAATGTTGACTAATGAACCAGGATAGCAGCATTATATTAGGGCCCAGTAAAGAGCTAGGACCAATAACATGGAGGATACACATTGGTCAGGACAGTAGGACAAAGATAGATTTGAGCCTGTGTAAACATCTAGGAATCAAAAGAACAATATATCAGTGATCAGGACGAGGGGTGAAATCTGAGCTAGCAAAGGACATGCAAGTAATTATAATTCAAGATAACTAAGAATAAGAAAGTCAGAACCACAGGTAAGCAAACTAGTAAAAAACCTCATGAGCTGAGACAGTGATATATGTAGAACAAGTGTATCACAGTAAGAAAAAAATCACCCCTATATTTCTTATATTCCATACCTTCAATCATTTTTTCTGGTACTTAGTAGGTATTTGATAAGTACATGTTGTTATGAATTAAACCTTGCTGATTTGAAGACTGAACAACTAGCTGTCCCAGAATGTCACTGTTACTGATCTAACAAGTAATACAGATTCTGATTCTCCTTGGGATTTGTGAAGAGGGAAGGGAATATTTTGATAAGCTCTTAATTTCAGATTCATCTGTGAACTTTAATGAATAAGAGCCACTGGGTCTTACAGGAGACCAAATCTCATCTCAAATGAGATATCTCACAGGAAAGATGCCATTGGGAACTTAAAGGCATGTGACTTTCTAGAAGTTCTGTGTCTGGCTTCCTTGAAGATAGTCTTTGAATCCATACACATTTGCCAGGTAGCACAGTTCACCAAACGAAAAAAAATGCTGCTTTTATGTCTCTCAACATGGCTAGATTTTCTCTTAGAACGCATTTGTCCTTTCTCCTTTATTTACTACTGAGAAAAGCTGCAGATAAAACATTCATGATAGAGTCAAAAGAATACCTCTTAAGTTTTGCACAGATGTTGGAGGACTTCCTGGAGAGAGCTTTGGGCCACATTCAGTACTTTCTCCTATGCCAAAAAACAACACATCCATTCCTCAATATGTTAGCAAGAATAGATGTTTTTTGAGAATTTCATAGGGAGACAGGTAGAAGAAGTAAAAAATACTGCACAGAATAAACTTAAAACAAATCTCCATTTAAGCATTGACTGCTATTCTTCCAAAGGCCCTTTGTGGGTGTCAGCCATCTCACCTGTCCTCCCTCTTTCTCATCACAGGTTCTATTCTCCTCTAATATTGGAAACAATTTAGTTTGATTTCCTGTGTACCCCATTGTGTAAAGAAAGTCAAGAAAGTAGCCACAAATGTTTTGCAAATTAATTAGCTCATTGACTATCTTATATTATTTAAGAAATTTCTTGGAGGTCTTATCTTTCATCCAAAGTAGCTAATTAAAATACCTAAGAGACACAATGGAATACTGCGTGGCGATAAAAAAGGAGTTCTTACCATTTGCAACAGCATAGATAGAACTGAAGAGCATTATGCTAAGTGAAATAAGCCAGTCAGAGAAAGATAAATATGACATGATCTCACTCATTTGTGGAATATAATGAACAACACAAACTGATGAACAAAAACAGATCCAGAGACAGAGAAGAATCAATCACACCATCAAACCTCAGAGGGAAGGTAGGGGAGGGTGGGGGTAAGGGGGAGAGAGCAACCAAAGGACTTATATGCTAGTATATAGGCCTAACCAATGGACACAGACACCAGGGGGCTGGTGA
>NW_005354673.1:7065-33217 GCF_000412655.1 Myotis brandtii
AATATGGGGATAAGGACATATATGTAATAACTTAATCAATAAAAAAATAAAATAAAATAAAATACCTAAGAGAATATTTATTGCCCTAGCTGATAGCTCAGTTGGTTAGGCATCCTCTTAATACACTGAGGTTGTGTGTTCAATACCCAGTCAGGGCATATACAAGAAGCAACTAATGAATAAAATTTCAAAAAGAAAATTATTTTCCTTCTATATGGATTTTTTCTTAGAAGATAGGATTTTCTCTATTCATATCAGAAGAAATCATAATGTATCAGTTATAGTCAGTTTTAGCCCATGCTGCTCTAGAAGCTATAAAAGGGGGGTGAGAAGATAAAATAGGAGCAGGAGGGGGGTTTCATAAGAGAGAATGGTGTATGAGATAATACTCATATTATTTATATTTCTGAAATTCACTTTCCTCAAATACAAAATGAAAATAACAATGTAATGTTCCACTTTCCACTGGGGTTAATTTGATATTTTTTTAGGATAAACTGAATTAACAAATGGAAAGCCATTTGCACAATTTCTAGTGAAACTCCAATTGATGTTCTTCTTCCTATTCCATTTACCTGAATAACGGCTAAAAAAGAAGAATTTTGGGTGAGAATAAAACATAAGTACAAATAGAGAATGGAAGAGAAGAGAAGGTCTATTCACGGTGAAATAATGTTGCATGGCAAAAGCATTCAAATATTAATATCTCAAATTACAAGGACTCTGCATGTTTACAATATTGTCATTTTCTTGGCTCAGAAGTTATTTTGACTTATTTAGTAAAAGCTACTCCTGAAATCTCTGTTTTCCGGTAATTAGTAGAAAAAAATGACATTGTGAAATTTTATTCTCTATTCTGCAAAGAAGTTAAATGAATTTAGGGAAGTTAGACATTTATTGCTATAGTTTTGCCTCCTCACCTTTTCTAAACAGTGGCCATCATTAGGCTTAAGAGACATGAGAGCAAGGGCCTCTGTTCCCCCTAAAGCAGTGGTTCTCAACCTTCCTAATGCCGCGACCCTTTAATATAGTTCCTCATGTTGTGGTGACCCCCAACCATAAAATTATTTTCGTTGCTACTGCATAACTGTAATTTTGCTATTGTTATGAATCATAATGTAAATATCTGATATGCAGGATGTATTTAGGCGACCCCTGTGAAAGGGTCATTTGATCCCCAAAGGGGTCGCGACCCACAGGTTGCGAACCGCTGCCCTAAAGCATCAGTTTCCACTAGTCTTAATCAGAAAGGCCTCTCAGTTTGAATATAGGAGGATAACCAAGCTAAGCACACTAACTTGATTTTTAAAAATCTATCTTTATTGTTGAAAGTATTACATATGTCCCCCTTTAATCCTTATTAACCCCTTCTACCCTACACCTCCCCCCCCTTCACCACACTGCTGTCTACGTCCATGGGTTATGCCTATATGCATATAAATTCTTTGGTTAATCTCTTCCCATCTCCCACTCCTCTACCACCACCACCACCCCACCTTCCCTCTGAGATTTATAGCCTGAGTTTTAAAATGACTTCACCAACATGACACTACAAGTCCACTTATTCCACTTGCTTTTGTGGACAAAGAGAGGGTTCTATGGAAAGTAACCTCACAGGGTGATCTGATCATTAATTCCTGACTGGCAGGTCCTGGTGGATAGTCAAGCCCTAGGCCATAACTTCTTTAGTAAAAGGCTTACTTGCCTCAAGCAAGCTCTGTTCATTGTTTCTGTGCATTTAGGTTAACACACCTTTGAAATGCTTCCTTTTAGACCCCTCCTTCCAAATACCTGGCCATCCTTTCACATTCCTCCTTCTAAAGCAGTGGTTCTCAACCTTCCTAATGCTGCAACCCTTTAATACAGTTCCTCATGTTGTGGTGACCCCCAACCATAAAATTATTTTCGTTGCTACTTCATAACTGTAATTTTGCTACTGTTATGAATCGTAATGTAAATATCTGATATGCAGGATGTATTTTCATTGTTACAAATTGAACATAATTAAAGCATAGTGATTAATCACAAAAACAATATGTAATTATATATGTGTTTTCTGCTGATGGTCTGTGACCCCTGTGAAAGGGTCATTCGACCCCCAAAGGGGTCGCGACCCACAGGTTGAGAACCGTTGTTCTAAAGCAAGCAACAATCCCGTAATCCTGCTTTGCTTTCTCCTGCCTCCATGCAATCTTTAAGTTCCCTCCTTCATTTCAAATGCATAAGAGAAACTGCAAAACTGTTCTTAGGAGCATTTGACATCTTGTTTCCCAGCACATGTCATCAGTTTGGGCGCAAATAAACTTTTAGAAAATTCTCTACAGGCTTGGATGATTTTGCCTCCACACTTTCTTCCTTTACCAATACAATTATTATTTTGATATTCCTTGGAGGCGTAGTGAGAAATTGTCTGTGTGAAAGTCTCTAGTCAAGGATGTATTTATTCAGCAATCGTTACAAAAGATCACCAATTCCTCAACTATTGCATGGGAGAATGATCAGCCAGCACTCCGATGGAGGGAAGTTTAACCTTTATTTTGCAGATCTGCTAGTCCAGGGGAATTCTGGATCCAAATCCTGAACTGAACTCCTGGGGAGGCTCTGGCCTCTATAGCTCCTCCTGTGGTGGGTCCCTGAGGGTTTCTGCAGCTCCACCCAAGTCAGCTGTGATGGGGCCCTGGGGTTAGGGTCTGCAGCTCTACCCAAGTCAGTCAGAGTGGGGAAGTAAGACTACAGTTTTAACAAGACACTGAACTGGGTTGCAAGCCCCCCCCCCCCCATTTTCCTTTTCAATACAATGGAACAACTGGACAAGGTCATCTTGATCTGTAGTTTCTTTGTCTATAGTGCATAACAACATTTGATGTACGGTTTGAAATTCAATAACCTAAGAAGGGAAGCAAGCCTACTCAAAGTCATAGTAACAATAATAATAATCTTTATTGGTGAGTGTAGATCTTGGCATATTGCAAGCCATCTGTAATAAAGTACTTTACATGGACCAATATGGCCTTAACATTTCCCTCAGCTTTATTAAACTTTAGATGGATTTCTTCGTGAATACTGGCTTCTGATCTCCCTTTTCTTAGAACATTTACTTTAGAAAGCTAGCCCTATTAAAATTGTTTCTCCTGCCTTTTGAGGTGTAAATCTTCTCCCAGCCTCTTGCCTGTTTGGCAATTCAGAAATGTCTTTCTTAAGGACCTGCAAGCCATCTCTTTGAAATAGAATCATCAATAAAGATAGTGCTCCTATCTTCCAGTCTTTGTGAGAGGGTAGAAGCCTAACTTGAATAAACACCTATTTGCAGGCATAGATCGTCTAATCACATTAATAAACATTTGAGGTTCCTTGCTCATCTCAACACTCTGCATCATTTGCTTCAATGGAGTTGAGTTTGTGGGGAAGGAAAAACTTTTTTCACTCTCTTAGGGCCACTAACTGGGTCTCAACATTAAACTGACAGAGATTGACAGGAGAAAAGTGTACACATTAGTCAATGTTAGTTTTCCATGACACAGGAGCCTTCATAAGGAAATGAAAACCCAAAGAAAGAAAGAGTTGGACCTATGTATTTTTGTGCTAGGTGTGATGAAGAGTAAACAGTTGTGAAGGAATATAGCAGGTGAAGGAGAAAGAGGTAAATGTAGTAAAATGGGGAGCCTAGCATGCCTTATTTGTTTGGATTCTTCTTTGTGCCCCTTTGTCTCTGGAGAGAAGGATGGGAGGACACCTCTCTCAGGAGGATTTTATGACCTGTTTCAGGGAAGAAGGATGAGCTGGGGAAGAGAGCAGTGACCTTCCTGCTTCTGCCATTTTAAAAAACTCCTTCAGCCTAAAATACTCAGTATGTTAATGAAACAGGATTTTTAGGGGTAAAATAGGACAGGTTTAGGAAATTTTAGAAATTTTGGAATTTCCGATGGTGTTAGGCGACCTCTGTGAAAGGGTTGTTCAACTCCCAAAGAGGTCTCGCTGCCCTAAAAAAAGGAACTCAGTGGGACCCTTCCCTGCCCCCACGTGGAAATCTGTCCTGTGGGGCTCTTTTCCCCTTCCCCCACGTGGGAGTCTGTACTTGTTCTTTAATACATTTCCACCTCAAGAAGGAAGCCCTTCATCCAGAAGGAGAAGGAGAAACCCCAAAGGGAATAGGAAAACAATAGGAAAGGAGTGGAGGAGAACCTCACATGGGACATGTTCGACCTTTGAGCTCAGGAGTTACTATAGTAACCAGTCTAAGGGAATAGTGACCAATCAGAGGGGATATCAAGGCACCAGGATCTGGAGCCTTTATAAGCCCTAGGACAGTGGTTCTCAACCTTCCTAATGCCGCGACCCTTTAATACAGTTCCTCATGTTGTGGTGACCCCCAACCATAAACTTATTTTTGTTGCTACTTCATAACTGTAATTTTGCTACTGTTATGAATTGTAATGTAAATATCTGATATGCAGGATGTATTTTCATTGTTACAAATTGAACATAATTAAAGCATAGTGATTAATCACAAAAACAATATGTAATTATATACTGTTTTCCGATGGTGTTAGGCGACCTCTGTGAAAGGGTTGTTCAACTCCCAAAGAGGTCTCGCTGCCCTAAAAAAAGGAACTCAGTGGGACCCTTCCCTGCCCCCACGTGGAAATCTGTCCTGTGGGGCTCTTTTCCCCTTCCCCCACGTGGGAGTCTGTACTTGTTCTTTAATACATTTCCACCTTTGCTATATCACCTATCCGTGGATTCATTCTTTAACTCCGGCGGACAAAGAATCTGGGTTCTAGTCCAAAAATCCCGTATCATTAAGATGCCATTTTGGGGGGTAGCATGCCCTGAACCCCATTAAGCTCAATCTCTCTCTCTCTCTCTCCTATAGCAATAGCCTAAAAAATAAATTTTCCTAGCTTGTTTAACTTGTTTGGTGTAATATGCATTATCTAAGTCTTTCTAACAATCAAACATAGAGTATCACATTATTGGCTCCAGTTCTATTTGAGGAAACACAAAATTAGATCACAGACTTATTGTCACATAGCTAGTTGTTCTTACTTCTCCAGTCTTCCCAGCAGGTGAGACCTTATGACACGGGATTCACACTTTACCTCTTCACAGCAATAAGCAACTCATGCCCATTATATTATGACTTAAGTCTAGGGTTGGGGCAACCTGCTCTATCCTCCAAGTTTCTATTAAACCACACATTTAAACCACCTAACCATGTAAAGCAAGGTGAGGGAGAGTGTGCTGAATGGAGTCAGGAGCCCAGCATTCACGGTTCACCTAGTTGGACTCTTTCTGCTATTAGAACGTGAAAAAGTGCCCTAGTTGGTTTTGCTCAGTGGATAGAGCATTGGCAATGGAGTCAGGAGCCCAGCATTCACGGTTCACCTAGTTGGACTCTTGCTGCTATTAGAACGTGAAAAAGTGCCCTAGTTGGTTTGGCTCAGTGGATAGAGCATTGGCCTTTGGACTGAAGGGCCCATGCCTGGGTTACGGTCTCAATCCCCAGTAGGGGGCGTGAAGGAGGCAGCCTATCAATGATTTTCTCTCATTGTTAATGTTTCTATCTCTCCTCCCTCTCCCTTCCTCTCTGAAATCAACAAAAATATATTTTAAAAAATCACCCAAACTTAATGCTTTTCAACTTGCTCAATTGTAAAGTGGGGTAGTTGTAAGAGTTAGACTTAGGAATATTCATGAACATTTATGGAATGCTTATTGTGTACCGTGCCTTTTTAAAAAGTAGTTTATATACACTAACTCATTTACTGTCCCAATGAAGTCATGGGTAGCTAAATTAGCATTCCCTATTTACAAATGAGGAGGTTCAAAGCAGAGAAGGGTTAAGCCATTTGCACACACTGCCACTGCTAGGAAGTGGTAGAGCCTAGATAGGAAAGCAGTGTGACACCGAGGTCCATGTTCTTATCGACCGCACAGCATTTCCACAGTGAGAAGTACCCAGGCCCAGCACCCAGGAGGTGGCATGTAGTGCACACTCAAAAAGTTTTATCGTTGCTCTTATTGCTTACCTTTTTATTAACATGCACATAATATGTTACTCTTGTTAGAAGATTTCCCTAAAAATATAAGCATGCATTATTTGGAATGACATTTACAAGGTAGGATGCTATTTGTATTCTTTATATATGTACACATACTATTCCATATGTCATCTATATATCATGTCAGCCTCCTGGTAAGAATCATCTGTCTGGGCAGGAGGCCCAGATTTAGCACAGGTGGGTATGGGAGTGGCAGTATTCCACATATATAATCAAAATACCTTGCAGTGTCCATTCCTGAAGGAAGAGTAGCAAATTGTGAGTCTCAAAAGTGAGAAGGAGAAGGTGGAATTGGAGATGGTAGTGGAAAACTGAACCAGCTCCTACATTACATAGGAGCTACTTTCCTTCCTTCAATGTATTATTTAAATAATATGTGACATTAGAATAAACATAATTTTCCTACATACCTCAATGCAATGTAAATAAAATAGTTCAAAAGTATAAGATCATTGGATGTAATATTGATTGTCAAAATCTCAAAAGGATGCCATAGGGACCTTTGATGGATATCTTCTTGCAATAAAAGGGCATGACATTCTCTTTCAATAATGGAGGATGGAGACCACTCTTAATAATGGGAGCATCAAAATCTCATTTAACATACATTCAAGTGGATGGACATATCAATGTGTTTAATCTGCTAGAGAAAGAATAGAAAGTCCAAGAGAATTGCAATAGTGCCTGAAACAGACTGGATCATTAAATGGCTATTTGAATGCTTTACAACCCCTCCCCACCCCCAAAAAAGTTGCTTTTTATATTCCTGTTTTACTCTTTCTGAAGACTGCATTTGACAAAAAAACTCATTGCAAACTCGCTCTTATAGCAATGCTATTTCCTCTTTGTTGGAAAAGTTTCTTTTATTATTAAAGGACTAACCCTGACACCTTATGAAATCACCTTATTATCTGAAGCCTTCTACAAATAAAGCCCAATATTGTTTCTCTGGGGAGAGGGCTGTTACTACTTGTCAATCAAATTATCATTTTGCCCCTTTTTACACACTGATACAGAACTTCTGCTAGCTTGTCCTATTAACAGTGAGAATCAGGAAAAAAGGAAATACTCTGAAAGGTATGCAAATATTTCAAATGTTTTATTAGATTACCCACTGCAATCTTTGTCTAAAGTTCAATAGCATCTGGTAATTATTTTTATTGATATGTGTGTTTGCATAGCAAGTGTTATTTGCAAAAGTTAATTATTTACATAACCTCTCTGAGTTATATCTCCTGATGATTTGAAGTTTATTTCAGCATAACTTAAATTCAAAAAATCTCAATTTGCCTTTCTGTAACATCAGAGTTATGTAGTTAACTAAAGGGGAAGCAACAATTTATTTATTCAAATTTTTATGAATATCTCCAAATAGTTGGTATTAATGCTGGTAATATTCCCCTTCCATTGAATGTAGGTGAGACCCATGACTTGCTTCTAACCAATGAAATACAGCAAAATGATTAGATGTCATTTCCATGATTACATTATGCACAATTTAATCTTGCTAGCAATCTCTATCTAAAGACTCTCAAACTCAAACTGTAGATTCTCCTGCATGGCTTGATGAAGTAAGAAACTATGTTGGAGAAACCTAAGTGGCAGGGAAATGTGAGTAGCCTTTTGTAGCTGGCCTCCAACATCAGCCAGCAGGAAGTGGGACTTCTAATCTATCCTTAAAAATTCTGCAAACAACCTGAGTGAGCTTGGGAGTAGATTTTTCTCTGAGTGAGCTTGCCTGTGAGAACACAGCCCAGTCATGTCCTTGATTGTATCCTGTGAGACTCAGAGCAGAAGATCCACTTAAGCTGTGACTGGACTCATGATTCCAAAAAAGATGTTTTTATATAATAAACTAGTGGCCCAGTGCACAAAATTCATGCACATTAAAAGGGAATTAACTAGAGAAAATATTTTATTATTGCTATTTGCCCTTTCTCTATAATAGAAGTGTCAGAGATAAAAGAAAATTAGTAAAATGTATATAAAAATCTTCCTCCGTCAGTCTGGGGCACACCACGGGACCCAGAGTCAAGTCCCCGCCCACCTGCATGCACCTCAAAATTGTGCGAGACCCAGACCTGGCTGGCCCCACTCCCATTGGGCGAGATCCAGACCCGGCTGGCCCCACCCTCATCAAGCCCCACTGGGCAGGGGGCACAGCCTCAGGTCCCCCGTCAAGCCCTGCCGGGTGAGGGGCACAGCCTCAGGTCCCCCGTCAAGCCCTGCCGGGTGAGGGGCACAGCCTCAGGGCCCCCATCAAGCCCTGCCGGGTGGGGAGAGCAGCCTCAGATCCCTTGTCAAGCCCTTCTGGGTAGGGGGTGCAGCCTCAGGTCCCCCGTCCAGCCCTGCCGGGTGAGGGGCACAGCCTCAGGTCCCCTATCAAGCCCTGCTGGGTGGGGAGAGCAGCCTCAGGGCCCCCGTCAAGCCCTGCTGGGTGGCGGGCACAGCCTCAGATCCCTTGTCAAGCCCTTCTGGGTAGGGGGTGCAGCCTCAGGTCCCCTGGCCCAGCGCTGGGGCAGAAGGAATGGTCTGAGGTCCCCATAAAGCCCCGCTGGGGCAGGGGGTGCAGCCTGAGGTTCCCTGGCCTGGCGCCAGGGTGGGGGTTGTGGTCTGAGGTCCCCCGTCAAGCCTCACTGGGCAAGGAGCACAGCCTCAGGTCCCCCGCCCCAGCCCAGCACCACACAGCCTCAGGTCCCTGCTGATAAATCCTTATGGGTTGTTACAGGAACCCCACCTCCACTGTGGGCACAGCCATCTTGTGTTATGGAAACCCTTCTGCTGTGGGTGCAGCCATCTTGTGACGGTGTGATGGAGTGGGGGTCAATTTGCATATTACCTTTTTATTATATAGGATGTGCTGTTTTGTGTTACTACATATGTGGTAATTTATTTTTCAGCAACAGTAAGTTACACTTCATTTTTACTATTAATTAAATTAAAATCAAAGTACCAAATCCGAAAATGTATACTGCACATAATAAAAATAATCAGAAGAGTACATGAAGAGAATAAATCTTTCTCAAAAGAAAACTAGTCCTACTTCCAAAATGTAACCATTACTAAAATTTTCTTATGTAACCTATTAGAAATTTTCTGAACAATTTCAAGTAATTTATGAGAAATTTTATTTCTCCATAATTTTCCTAAAGATATGTATATTTAAATTATTTAATTTGATGAAAGAAATATAGTAGTAAATAGTACTTTCTTTTTATTGTTTTAAATATATCAGTGAGATTATAATATTTTTATTTATTCAACTGAAAAGAATATATTTTTTTTACTTAGTTTTAAATAATCAGTTCCACTGGAGAAATATTTTAACTTGAAAATTCAGAGGAGAGAGGTCATTAAGAAAAATTTGACAGAGGAGATTAGAGTTGTGTGGGGGTTTGTATCCTATACTGGAGATCAGTGTGAAGAAAAGAGACAGAAACATGTGCATGTCATTTCAAAATAAAATTAATCTAGGCTATATTGTCCTTGATAAATCCACAAATATTTATGTTATGTGAGAAGACTGAAAGGACAGAGAACTATTCAATTCCTTCTTTACCTATTGAATCATTATACAGATATATTCCTTTCTCAATATAAAATAATTGTATTTAAAATTTATCTGCAATAGATACCATTTACTTTGACAAAGTTGATATGATTTTTGCATAAAGGTAAAACAACTACCATATATTTTCAACATAGGTTTTATAGGAAGTATATAAATTGACTTGTTTAAAATATTACTGTTAAACTGTGTATGTTGTTATTAAGATTGCGGATATGTTATGCATTAATAAAATTATTTGTTACAGGCTGTCCTAGTTTATATCAAGTATAATGAATGATACATAAAAATATAGCTATATAAAGATATTACAACAAATAATTTTGTGTATTTAATAGTGATATTAAATATTTATTTGATATGTTAAAATAATTTTCTTTTTCCACTACCTGAATGTAAGATCCACGAAGCCATAACTTCTTCTAGGTGGCTTGTATTTCTAGGACCTTGGACAGTGCTTGGAAAAGCAGTTCAATGTAATAGTTGCACATATAATACATTTGCCATTTGTATACATTTATAATTATCACATAATATATTCATATATACATATTTATCTATATATTATAAAATATTTTATCAAGTTAGAAATACTAAATGTACTGTTTATCTCTGCAAATTTTGTATTTATGTACTTTAATAATAAATCAGATTGAGAAACAGTATAAATCAGTATAAGACTATGTATTCTTGTGTATAGTCAACTGATTTAGCAAGTAGTGTTTACCAATTAATATCTACTTAAGCTGGTATTAAAGAAAAATAATATTAAATGGACAAATCTGCCTTAACACTCTTTTGTAACAGTGGAAAATAAAAAATAAATTAGGTTTTAAACCAGATTTTGAATTAATTATGTTTCTTAATTTTCCAATGGAGTTGAGCATTAGCAGTTTTAAAGGCATGCCTCTCTAATATAATATATTTAAATATTTCTAAATAAAATTATGAGTTGGAACATTTTATCACCCAAAGTATTTATGAAAGTCTTTTTTCTTCTGTTATTGTTGTTTTTTTTACTTATATGTACTTATTTATTTTATTACTTTAAAAAATTATTGGGGTGATATTGGTTAATGAAATTATATAGGTTTTAGGTTGACAATTCTACAATACATCATCTGTATATTGTACTGTGTGTTTACCACCCCAAGTCAAATCTTCCATCACCATTTATCCTCCCTTTACCCTCTCTTACCTCTCCCTATCCCCCTTCTCTCTGGCATTCACCATACTGTTGTCCATGTCCATGGATCTTTCTTTTTATTTTCCTTGATACCATTGTAATTAACTAGTTATTAGTGATAGAAAAGAAGCAAAGGGAAGGCCAGACATTATAGGCATGTTAACTCCAAAACACTAGGAGAAGGAACCACAAAGGGAAGATAGATGCATGCCCAGTAAAGTTGGGATGACATAGGGAAGACACTTGTCTGTCAGTCACTCCTGGGAACAGAGATCATTGGCCAGAATGGGCATGGCACTGCAAGGATGTGAAGATTTGGGATATATAATCCCCTAAACAAAGGAGTTCACTCTCTTGATTACTATTGGTATGCTTGGCTCATGGCCCACGCTTGGCTTCCTGGCATTCTCCATGTGGCCCATGGCCATGCAGACCCCCCCACACACTGGGTTAATGGACTACAGCCAGCCTGATGCTGGACTGGACTCGGCTTCAACATTAGAAGCAAAGGGAAGGTCAGACATTATAGGCATGTTCCCTGCAAAACACTAGGAGAAGGAACCACAAAGGGAAGACAGATGCATGCCCAGTAAAGTTGGGATGACATAGGGAAGATACTTGTCTGTCAATCACTCCTGGGAGCAGAGATCATTGGCCAGAATGGGCATGACACTTCAAGGATGTGAAAATTTGGGATATATAATCCCCTAAACAAAGGAGTTCACTCTCTTGATTCCTGTTGGCATGCTTGGCTCATGGCTCACGCTTGGCTTCCTGGCATTCTCCATGTTGCCCATGGCCATGCAGACCCATATACACACTGGGCTAATGGACTGCAGCCAGCCTGATGCTGGACTGGACTCGGCTTCAACATGGAAAGAAAACTTTGGACAGGACACTAGCTCTGATTTTAGCTCTACTGGAATCCTAGTTACACTTCCTTTATGACTGGACCAAGGGCAATGAAACTTTGGAAACCCAGGGGTGTAATTCCATGGAAACAAAGCTTTCTACCATACCTCCTCCTGTGGGGGCCTCCGGAAATTTTTATTCCAATGGTACCCCAAGAACTGTACTCCCAACAGCATCAGGGGGAGACAAGGCATGTTCCCCTCTGATAACACCTTTGTCCTTCTCACCCAGCCCCCAAACCCCTGCTATCAGTCTGTTCTTTGTATCCTTGGGTCTGTCTCCACTTTGTTAGTTTATTTTGTTCATTAGATTCCACATATAAGTGAAATAATATGGTACTTGTCTTTCTCTGACTGATTTATTTCATTTAGTATTTTTCTATTTTTTAATTGAATTAGAGACTAAATGTCCAAGTGCCAAAGTTGTATAATTTCCTGGATCCATTTGTCATTTACATTTTAGCTGAATAACAAAGACCATGTATATAGAAAACAAGCTGTATCTTAGTCATCTGAGCTATATGAAGGTAGCCCAATACATGAGATTTTCATGGGTGACCTTTTTTTCTTTAGATTAGGAGTTTGCAAAATTTTGCTGTAAAGGACCAACTAGCAACTATTTCAGCTTTGTGGGTCATGTGGTTGCGTAGTGCTAAACTTTGCCATTGTAGCATGAAAATGGCCATAGAAAACAGGAAAATGAATATGGCTTTATCAAATGTCTAAGTGCCAAAGTTGTATACTTTCCTGGATCTGTTTATCATTTACATTTTAGCTGAATAACAAAGAGCATGTATATAGAAAACAAGCTGTATCTTAGTCATTTGAGCTATATGAAGGTAGCCCAATACATGAGATTTTCATGGGTGACCTTTTTTTCTTTAGATTAGGAGTTTGCAAAATTTTGCTGTAAAGGACCAACTAGCAACTATTTCAGCTTTGTGGGTCATGTGGTTGCGTAGTGCTAAACTTTGCCATTGTAGCATGAAAATGGCCATAGAAAACAGGAAAATGAATATGGCTTTATTCCAATAAAACTTTTACTTACAAAAAATTGGCTACAGATTAGCTTATTTGGGAAAAGAAATAGCTAATATTTTCAAACTGTTTCTATCATTTCCATTTGCCATCATCCTTAAAATTGAATATATTACTTAAAAGAATGTTGCAAGAATGTGTAGTGTCTCAAAATTAGAATATGTATATAGATAGAGTTGTCCAAGGACTGTGGTTTCAGGTTCTTTTGACTGTGGGCTTCTTGAACTGCTCTTCTTACTCTTTTCATTTCTACTCTGCTCCTCTGTCTTCTAATCAATATTAATTACCTTTCTCCCACATACATCTAGGTGAAATGAACAATATTTATTCAGGAGGGATGTGTGAGCAGCTGTTGTTCTCAGCTCTATGAATGCTAAGAGGATAATTAATCCTTCTAGCCCTTGGTCATTACCCCCCAAAAGAGCTCTCACTGTCATGTAAATTAGACTTTGATGGCTCTGTTCTGACAATTTAAAAGGCATCTCACATGACCCTTCTCTGGTTGGACTGTGGGCTTTCCAATACCCTGAAGTTCCCTAACGATAATTAAAAAAACCATCACACAGTAGATTTCTTTTTAGCTAAGAACACACCTAGGAAAATGACTTTAGAAGACTAACTCTAACTTTGAGGAAACATAATGCTTTTGTTTTGATGGGGAGCATAAGACATTTTGGGGGGTCTAGCAATCTGAATTTGTTCCAGTAACCTGCCTTCTACTGCACACTTTTGCTAGCCCATAATTAACTCCATTTGTGAAAGAATGTAGGAGACTACAGCCAGACTCTGTACCTAGTTAATTAGTATCCCTAATGCACATTCCTGATAGTCTTTAATGAAGTCACTGCCCCTTCCTTAACTATCTGGTCTTGCAAGACCAATTTACCTAAATACTTCCAATTTACAACGGCCATAAACCAAGGATATAACAGCTTAACTAGAGGGAGGTCACTGGGGCCATCCACAATGGACATTAGCTACAATCTAAATTAACTATTCTAACTGACTCGAAAGGGGCTGTGAGAGTCCACCACAGAGCCTGGTAGTTAGGAAACAAAGAAACTCAGAAATATATAAGGAGAAAATCTCATTGTTTAAGTTGTTCAGGATCTGGATCTTTGAGTCCCCTGAACCTCCAAGTGTACAGCTGTCCCTTCTTCTGCACCAATTCCATAACAGTTTTATTTATTTTGTTTTTATAGATTTCAGAGAGAGGGAGGGAGAGGGAGAAAGGGATAGAAACATCAATGATGAGAGAGAATCATCAATTGGCTGCCTCCTGCACACCCCCTACTGGGGATTGAGCCCACAACCCAGGCATGTGCCCTGATGGGGGAATCAAACCATGACCCCCTGATTCATGGTTCAAACACTGTGGCACATCGGTCAGGTAGAATGTTTTTGTTTTAGACGTGTGACATTCTCTCACATGGCTGGTGTATAATGAAGCTTGCCCCTTGGGGTTAATATTCCTTCTCAATATGGACTGGTCAGTGGACTTGTTTGCCTGGACCTTCCAATTTAGTACTCTTAGGTGATGAGTCATTGAGTCTCCATGTATGCAATATGGCTACCCTGCTAGAGAGATCAAATGAAGAGATCATGTGGAAAGGACACACAGAGGGACAGAGACAAACCATCCTACATTGTAGCTAAGCCCCAACCCCAGGAGACCTGACAGCTA
Source organism: Myotis brandtii (assembly GCF_000412655.1). Lineage (NCBI taxonomy): Eukaryota > Metazoa > Chordata > Mammalia > Chiroptera > Vespertilionidae > Myotis > Myotis brandtii. Next base: position 21,515 of record NW_005354673.1, read on the forward strand.
AAGGCAGCTATGCAAACTGACACTGACAAGAACACCAGAACTGTCCAGCTGGGCCTAGCCTAGATTACAGAATTGTGAGTATATTGAATGATGTTATTTTATAGCACTGATTGGGGGGCCTTTAATTTGTACCAATACATAATTGAAGTGAACTTTGTTACCTGGCAATAGTTTCCACAACAAAATCTGAAACTGTGTCCATACCTGATTAACTTCATAAACTCATTAGTAACCAGTTATTAGTCTATCAGTTGATTCAAAGCACTTTCATCAATTATAATGATTTGGTGTCCATGACTACAGTATCCCAGTACCCTTTAAAATAAAAGCAGACTTGTTTTTACTTTTAGCATTCCTGAAATTACAGAAAACAAAATTCAAAAACACTGACACACCCACCATAACTTATCTCTGATGACCCCTTATACAGTATTTTTCCACTAAGGATCACATTTAAAAGAAGCTGAAAATTAACATCAATTTATCTTTTTTTTTCACAGAAAAAAAATTCTACTGGAAAAAAAAGTGTTTTGTGTTAGCTTTTTGTTTAAATTCTCACCAGTTGTAAACTAGTCTTACTAGTAATTCAGCACATCTGTGAAAAAAATTAACTTTTTCAGTATTGTTGGTGAGCTATCCATAAAGGGTAAACATTTAGCCTGTGCTTTCCTGGGAAAGAGGATACTCACTAGACAGCATTGATTTTACTATGGATAACCTCACAACTTCCCCTTCCGACTGTGACTAATTGCTTCATACCCTATTTCATTCCCTTCTCCCCTTATCTTTGTCTTTCTCTTTCATACAATCCAGCTGTCATCACCATGACATTTTCTAGACTGTTACAAGATTGAGATCTGAAAGCCACACAGGAGCAAACATGAGGTATAGTCATTCTAAAACAATAAGTCACCCATTCTTCTAATCATGGAACCGAAATGGGGTTTTCCAATATAACATCTAGTCATTTATCAACTTAAGAAAGTAAAATTAATTAATTCAAAGCTATTTTTAATAAACCAATAGTTCATATGCCACTATTAATCTTTACAACCACCATATAAGGGTAGGCATCTTCCCAGGTCATTTGTGAGAAAGCAAAGTTTTACCAAATCTAAGTGACTTGCCCACATTATACAAATCTTAAACTGATATCTATTTTAAACTTTTCTCTCTAACTCCAAAGTCTGGGCTGTTATTTTTTTCATTGTTCTCACTTTTTCTAATACATGACTTAATGTCTTGAGACTCCAACATAGCAGATCTTATGCTTGTAGCTTAAGTCTACACAAATTTTAAAAGTAGAAACTTAAAATAATTATTTTCCAAGTCAGTTCAAAGTATCTAGTAATAAAATGTAGAGGTAAATAAATATTCAAGCTATTATATACTGTTAGCATCGTTCTTTGCCTTTGTCAAGAAACTTTATAAATCTCAGTTTCTCTTTTTAAGTCTTTGTCGTTCCCTGTCACCATTTTCCTAACTTTGAGACTTGAGAAGTCAAATTAGCACCACTTTGTTGAGAAAATTGAAGGCAGTTGCAGATATTGAGCTTCTTTTACAACCTGAGTTAGCCCTACTCACATGATATACTTTGGTCTAGAACAGCCTTGGGCAAACTACGGCCCGTGGGCCGGATCCGGCCCATTTGAAATGAAAAAAACTAAAAAAAAAAAAAAAGACCGTACCCTTTTATGTAATGATGTTTACTTTGAATTTATATTAGTTCACACAAACACTCCATCCATGCTTTTGTTCCGGCCCTCCGGTCCAGTTTAAGAACCCATTGTGGCCCTCGAGTCAAAAAGTTTGCCCACCCCTGAACTAGAAGGAAGAATAGATAATCTCTAACTGTGTCATAATATGAGAAAATAATTCTAACAGCACAACACATAAAATTAATGATGATTAAAATAAATCAACCATTATTTATAATTGAAAAGCAACAATTGAAAATCATTTCGGTTCAAAACAATATTGATGTCAAAGCCCCCTTGGCCAAAATTGTGGGGATTCTCATTTTTCCTTTGCAATGTGTATTAGGAGCTTCAGGAGTTTGTCTAATATGCTACGACAGGCAGACTTCTCATAATAATATTGAACTTAAACTCTTGGTAAAATCACTCCCCTTGTTTTGAAAGACCAGCTTTTAGTAAACTTTTATAACCCACTTGATGGCTTACTTACCAATACCTCCTCTCTTAATGTTGTTCAAAACTAAAAGTCTACAGAGTTGTGGTCACACTGCAATAAAAACTTAAAAAAAAAGAACTTGGGATTGTGGGTGTATTTGCAGTTTTTCAAGAGGCTCCATATAGTGCAATGGGGAGTTGGTCAAGTAGGTATTTTTCTTCACTATTAAGACTTTGAATAAGACACTGAGTTTTCTACTCATGTTTGTTCATCAGAAAAGCAGACTAGCAATAGAAGCAAAATTAAATTATGATGTGATTGATTGATATATTGGTCTACATTAATTTTACATTATGCATTATTCTTGTCCTTAAATATGATATTATATGTAATACTCATGTACAAATGACAAATCCCTCAGTAAATGGGGACTAAAATTCTACTCCTCATTTTAATCAATATCAACTACTAATGAAAACTTTGTAATGAAAGACAAATAAGATATTTTAGGGAAACTTTGAGATAGAATCTAAAGCAGGCAATGGAACTATTCGCATATGTAAAGCACTAGAGCAGTGATGGCAAACCTTTTGAGCTCAGCATGTCAGAATTTTGAAAAACCCTAACTTAACTCTGGTGCTGTGTCACATATAGAAATTTTTTGATATTTGCAAACATAGTTAAACAAAGACTTATATTTTTGATATTTATTTTATATATTTAAATGCCATTTGACAAAGAAAAATCAACCAAAAAAATGAGTTCGTGTGTCACCTCTGACACGCATGTCATAGGTTCGCCATCACTGCACTAGAGACTGACCCACTCACTCCGTGGTGTGTGTGTGTGTGTGTGTGTGTGTGTGTGTGTGTGTGTGATGGCATTTAATATATATATTCATATGGATTTTATGTGAACCTCCTTCAGGTACCCTCTACTTTAAACAATGTTAAGTCTTTTGATTCCATATAGTCAATCATGTGAGACAAATTCTGTGATTTCTAATAATATATGTGTCGAGAAAACTTTGAGGATAACAATATTTATTATGTTGCTGCATGAGAAATGAGTATAAAAGAATCTCAGTTCAGTCATAACTGTACTCTCAGCAGAAACGTGGCAGTAAATCCAGAGATGAAATGAAAAATTAATCTGTGGAGATGGCAGGTTGGCAGACACATATTACTGCCATATTGTTAGTCTTGCGGCACAGTGGGTTGCATTTTATTCTTCACACCATTCATTCACATATATTTGCTTTGGTTTCCAAGTAAAAGAAAAATGTTATGTCTTTTTTTCCCCTCCAACTGCATGATATTAGGTGGTGCTGTTTCATATTGGATGTTGTTATGAATCAATTAGTAAACATTTCTCTTGATTGTGAGTAAATTATATATAGACAACCATGAGCAGGGATGCTAATGCAGCAGACATCCAGGCTGACCCTAAGGAGTGTGCTTAATAAAACAGTGCATTGAATGATTCCCAGATGTGAATTTGCATAAGTTAATTTACAAGAGGGAGGAAAGTGGCTAGATTCAGGGGTGGTTATGATTTGGGGGACAGGCAAGGTGTGGAAGAAGAAAGTATAGTGTAAGTCTCCAGGCATAAGCACATGGATACTGGAAGCAATGATGTGGAGCTGTTTTCCTTTGAGACTCTGAGACACAAGGACCACAGCCAAGCAGCATCAGTGCCCAAGGAGCAAAGGAAACAGGATCCCTGCAGTGTGAGCAATGGTAAGAGACAGCACCCTTGGCATCAGTGTGTCATTGGCAGGAGGGTAACAGCTGTGGTGAGGGGTGTCACAGAGCAAGTACAGAAGGAGGCAGAGTGCAGGGAATTTATGTGAGAATTGATTGTCAGCTCTTATCCAAAATCTCCCAGAATACTCAGAAATCACTATTCGAGAATTTGAGTTATCACCAAGTTCTTTGCTCCCACACAGCTGGGCACTGTGAAATTTGTTGCTAGCATGAACTCATTTGTACTCACAGCTGGGAAGTCCCAGGGAAGCAGATCTCTGCCTTCAAAGGGCTCTCCAGGTAACAGAGATGACAGAGTGATATACGTGAAAAGATAACATCATGCAAATGCTCTAGGAAAGCTAGAGATAATAATTGATCTGGAAGGGGAGAAGAAAGTTAATTATGAAGACATATTTGAGGGTGAGTTTGATTTTACATGTTGCATATGATGGACTTAGAATATCAGAAACTTAGGAAGCCCTGCATCCTCGTCTCTCTGTAGTTTGGCAACCTGTCCCTGTGCTTCCAGGGCTTCCTGTAGTATCATTGTACTGAACTTCGTGTGGTGCTTGTGTGTTTTCTTGCCTAGCAGAACCCAGACAGCAAACTCTGCCAGATGAAAGTTTGTTTCCTTATTTTTAGAATCTGATTTTTATGTTACATAGTACATATGTTAGTTATAATTCACTTAATGATTAAAAATGATAAACGTATCCTCATAAAAGGAACTTTCATACATTAATTTTGACAAGCACAAATCTAAAGGCCAAGATGACCATACTGGCTTACCCAGCAATCATGACTGCCTATAGCTAATCATTAGATTGCCAATAATAGTCTACAAGACTTTCCATTTCATAAGTGAATTCTAGAGCCTGAAATAGAAAAACTCTTGATCCCAGTAATTCACCACCTTATATTTACAGTCTAATAAAACTAGCGGGATAAATTTCTGAGAGTATGTGTGAGGTAATGAGAGCCCTAATCTTTTATATTTGTACACTCCGAAGTTCCCACAAAGGACAGAGGCCCAGCTAGGAAACAGGGCTCTGCAAATTTCTTTTCTCTGTCAAGATGCCCAATTATTCTACTATTTCATTGTCCTTGATGCCTGGGATTGACATGGATGTTTTCATGCAACCTCACCAAGCACAGTGATTCTCAACCTTCCTAATGCCATGACCCTTTCATACAGTTCCTCATGTTGTGGTGACCCCCAACCATAAAATTATTTTCATTGCTACTTCATAACTGTAATTTTGCTACTGTTATGAATCGTAATGTAAATATCTGATATGCAGGATGGTCTTAGGTGACCCCAAAGGGGTCACAACCCACAGATTGATAACCACTGATTTAGAGCAAAAAGAAAAAGTAAACTATAATGTAGGCAAAAATCTCTCTACAAAGCTAACCATTCCCTTTGGTTACTTGGAGGGAGGCTCCTGCCAGTATACTCTCAAAACAATTTAAGTGTCCCATCGTCATAAATCTAACCTGATGGACACACCGACTTTATTTTACCCTTCTCCAGCAGGTAATAACCACCCACACTTGCCATAACCCAACAGCATTTGCCTTCATTTATGGCGAAAAGAATGATGTGAAAATAAATGCTATTCACTAGTCTGATTTGAACTTGAGAACTTTGAGAAAGTAAGGGTGAGAAAGCAGAGTGATTTCTTACAATTTCTTTTAATTTCCCTTTATTCGTTGAATGCATAAGCAGCAGTTAAAGGAGATTATATGGCTCCCAATAAGGTGCTTTAGTGTTCTAGGAGTTTTTAAAACATTTAGGCATTCATTAATGGAAGTCTTAGTTTTTTTTCCTTTAAGTCATTCAGCTGATGGCTTATAAAAAGTGGCCTTGGTTTCATGCTTTTCCATTGAAGTATCAGAGAGAAATGGCTATAAAATGGCCATCTTTTGTTTAATAGACTATCAATCTAGCTCACATAATTTTAGTTGACTAGGTCCAATTTTTCCTCCATTTGTGCAAAATGGTGATGATTTTATCACCTATCCACTGGCCTCTGTGTGGCCCATTACCCCATTATGTATATCTTTTTCAATCCTTGTGCTGGGATACTGAATTGCAATGATGCTTAACTATTCAACCACAAGAACAAGACTGATGTATTTAATGGTCATGAATGGCCATGATCTCTCCCTCTCTTTCTCTTTCTATACGTATTTATTTAAAATAGGGCATACTTAGAATATATCATTCCCAAGTGAGCCACAGTATTGCCTTGCTGTCCATTCAGCAGTAGGAGAGTCTCCTTTAGACTGAGTTTTCTGTTGCAAACAATGGTACTCATTGTTCCTCAGCAAGTTGAAACCAGGTGTTCACCAAGTAGAAATAAACAAATGTACTCTATCCTTGACAAGCTCTTCAACTTACAAATTGTGTTCATTTCTCTAATTTGTCAGTATTAATGTTAGAAAGCATCTGCAGAATTTATAGAAATGACCCCCATGAGCTTATCAAAGATAAAACACTCAAAAATGTCAAACTTTGTTTTAGGCCGTTGCTATCTGAATATTGCTGTTGGGGGAGAGAGGGTAGAAGAGGGAGAGGGTAAGAATGATTAAGTAGACTCAAGGCAGGAACCTTTTGAAGTAAGTGAAAACAGATGGACTTCTGGTTTAGCCTTGCTCATTTTAAGTGTCACTGCTGGTCAATGATTTGTTTCTGCATCATGTAATATTTATTATTGATAACCAGTTAGAGATTTAGGTAACTCAAAGATTTCCAAAAGGGGAAGGGGAAAAAAAGTCCATGGAAAAGTCAGCAAAATCTGAATTAAGGCCTGTATTTGAGTTAATATCATTATACCAACATCAATTTCCTGGTTTTGACAAAGTATTATGTTTATGTAAGATGTTATCATTGTGGAAAGCAATGTACATAGAGTGAATTGTATATAGGAATTCTCCGAAATGTCTGAGCAACTAACTTCTTGTGAGTCTTAACCTATTTCAAAATAACAAGCACTAAAAAATAACAAACATTTAAGCTACAAATTTAACAAATGATTCTCAAAGAAAGGTAAGAGTGGTCATTCAATTAACCTTTAAAAACAATGAGCAATAGAAATTGGTGAAGAAAAGCAGAAGTGGCATTCTTTTAGTTTTAAAAAAATCTTTTAATGTTTTAGATTCAATAAAATAGCACTAAGTTTATTAGCTATTGCCATCCCAGTAAGCGGTACCAGATTTGACAACAACTACTAATAAGGAGTTGAACTTCTTAATCTAAAACAGACCTTGATGTTTTTGATCTTTGTGTCATTTTTTAATGTAACTCAGGGCATGATTTGACAGCTATGTAAGAATTCAACATTCTTACACAGTGGCAGCAGAGCAGGCCTGCGCGTTTGCCAAGGTGTCTCTTAAGAGCACTTGCTTTGCACTTCTAAAGGATTAGGCTAAGGTGGCAGGCTTGAAGATCAAAATGCTTTTGAAAGAAGTTTGACAACTGCCAATCTTCGCCACACCAAAATATTTTGTCATAGATGTGTAGCTTAGTGCGTGTTTCAGAAAGTGAGAATTTGCCTTATTTCTGAAATAATGAAAATTTGATACAGACCAGCACTTTCTCTCATGTACCCTGAATCATGAGCTCTTCCCAATCCCCAAGAAACAAACAGACAATTCTAAACATATGGCACACATGCAAACACACACACATTTTAAGTTTTCTTGAAAGTTCGAATAAATTTTTAGATTGGAAGAGATATAAAAAATGAGATACAATGATCTGGTCCTTTATACTTGGGATGTTTGCAATAACACATTGAGATTTTCTTAGATCCTTGCTCATTTTCTTATAATTTACGATGTTATTTTCAGACATTCAAAGTGAAAGCTTTTATCCCCATGCATGTCTTAGGGATATTTTGTAGTTTTCTTAGATTTCTAGTTAGCTTTTTTTTTCATTCACAAATAGTTCTTGAACAGGTAATATGCATTCTTTGCAGCGTCTGAGATGAGTAGCCCTCAGTCCTGCACCATGCTACAAGAAATTCAGATTTTTTATGGTATTGCACAGAAATTAATTTTATGAAATTGCTCAGAAGTTAAAAACCTTAGTAGACAGAAATCTTAACATCCATTTTGCCCCCAGTGCATTATAATACATTGCTCCATATAAGAATAATATCTACATTATTTTACATTTGATTATCCCATACCTTATTTTAGGGGGTGTGATTCCTTTGATTTAAATTTAATTTTCATTTAAATTTGAAGAATTCTAGGAGGAATTGGGAAAGCCACTGGAAAGATGACATGGCTAAGCTCCAGAGAGAGTACGATTTGCCTTTCTTTTATACAACGAGACAGTTCTGGACTCCAAAAGAGGACTCGGGTACCTCGGCTTCTTCCGCGTGGCTGCGGGCATTGGGAGCCGGCTGATGATGGATGTCTGTGCATTAGAACAATGAGACCGCTCTTTGGCAACTCAGGCCACAGACCAAATATTCCTAATTAAGATGTTGTCATTTTACCTAGGGGGAATGCTCTGGCCACATTCCAGCATGCCCATAAATAAGAGAGCCTACTAGAAATATGAGAAAGAATAGTTTCAAGTGAAAGTATCCTTCCATGATTAAGAACATAATTCAACCTACTACCCAAACTGATTTATGGGCCCACTGTACCAGGCTAGTATGTAAGTCAGGCCTTTGCACAGGCTACCTTCTGCTGGCCAAATAAGAAACTGCATGTTAAAGCTGGGAATTCAGCTCATTCATTCAAAAACTATCCCTTCCCCACCCCCCCTCTTTTTTGGTCCAAAATGTATCATTTATTGCAATAAAAAGGACTTACTAAATGTTATTCCTACATAACCCCTTTTATTCTCAATGCCAGCCTCTGACCCACAATTATATGCAAAGTCCTATTCAATAGCTGAGACCATCTTTCATTTCTGATGAAAAATGTATTACTGCATTTTCTTATAAAGATTTTTAAAAAAATCTTTTCCGTATGAAATCCAAATGAACTCTCTTTGATTTCATCACAAATATGGCATTCCATAGCTTCCCCGTTCAGACATATTTCCTGTCCTTAGCTTCTTTCAATTGTCTACTTTTCCTTTATGTTTCTCTTGGGTTTCTGGATCAGCAGCAACATACACTATAATTTATTTCATTATTTAATCAGACAAGTCTTCCATGAAAATCATTAATATAAAATATTCAGTGACCTGCTATGGAATTTTTTTTTATAAAAGAATATCCACATTATGTTTTAAAATATGCGGAATACGATGAGCTGACCAGTCAACTCTGCATTTAGGGCATTAAAAAAACATCTGTGTCTTTTTCTTTGATGAACACAATCCTGTAGATGCCCTAACATGAAAGCTTCGAAAAGAACTCTGCAGCTGAAAAAAAAGGAGTGCTGACTTGCTTCAAACTACAAGTCCCGACCTTGTGTTTTTGAAATCTCCATAGGAATCAAGTTCATGGTCCTAAATCAGATGAATTTCATGGTCTTTGCTTCACTCCATCTGGCGGGCAGAGCATCTTGTTGTGTCATAATGTGAGTGAAAATGGAAATTCCCTGCAGAAGGATGCCAGTGTGTTCGCCACGGCCACTGTCAGTGAACTATGCGTGCCTAATTATTCCATCCCTGATCCACAGCTAGAGGGGTAATCCTGCCTGGACTATGGAAGTGTTTCTTTCTTCTTCTTCTTTTTTTTAATCCTCACTCGAGGATATTTTAGAGAAGTGGAAGAGAAGGGAAAAGACAGAGAGAAATATCAATGTGAGAGAAACACATTGATTGGTTGCCTCTTGCATGAGCCTAACCAGGATCCAGGCCAGGGAGGAGCCTGCAACTGCAACTAAGGTATGTGCCCTTGATCAGAATCGAACCCGGGACCTTTCATTCTGCAGGCTGACGCTCTCTCCACCAAGGCAAACCTGCTAGGGCTGAAAGTGTTTCTAATGGCAACAATCAGACTGTGGCTGCTTTGGTAAAGCGAGCTGCTAGATTGCCAGGCTGGGGATATGCTCTGCCAGCAAAAGCAATAGACCTTTGGCAATGCAGATATCTGGCCCCAAGTAGCTCTCTTACACATCCTCTGACAGGTTGACATATTCCTCCAAGCCTCCAGGAAGTCCTCAGCTGTCCCACGTGGGCATGTTTCCCACTTGACCTCCAAAGGGAAGGCTGAAGAGCAGCACCTAGAGTCCCTGGGCTCTGAGCACCAAGTGCCTCAGTTCCAAAGTTTCTCATTTCTTTCTCTGCAGGGGACGGAGTGACATAGGAAAGCTTTCATTTTTATTAGCACCTCTCTATTTGGTTTTTAAAAATTATGGTTCTTTTTATGATGCATGGTACTTATTCACTTTAGTCTGCCTCTTATAAAATGATAAAGTTGCTCTATTCCTTTTTGCTGTTTGAGCAATAACATTCCTTAGATTTCATGTGGCAGTTTCTAGGCATTTATGATAGAGAAGAAAAACATTAATGATAATGAATAGGCACATAAATCATGGTGGCTACAACATCTTGGCATTTGTTTTCCTTAAGCTTAAATTCTCAAGTTTGCCAGAAACTGAAGGCTTGCAGCTCTGAAGCCCTAAGTCAGGCTTGTTCCCGCTGAGTTGGAAGAGGTTAAGAATTAAGGATGAAAGTGAGAAGAGAGCCTGGAGTTGTTTTCAAAGTCTGTGTCTCTATAGAAGAATTGAAATCTATTTACACCTGTTTCTAAACATCCAGGATGCCACTAACTCTGCCCTGGACAATCTGCCTAAAGATTTTTGGAGGTTTCCATGGTAATTCAGATGAAATATTCCCTTCTATTTTCCAGAATTTGATGGCAGAAATATTGTGGAATTATAACCTTGGTTAGGGAATGATAAACAAGACTTGACTTTTGCCTAAGAATTCATAGCTAACATCCTATTCTCTTTTGGTTCCTAGCGAAATGACATAGAGAAGAAACATAACTATGTACTTATTGGGATATGGTTAAATAAATACAGGATGGAAATGGAAGATGCCCTTTCAGAGCATATTCAGAGATTCAAGGACGGGACACAGAGTGTTCAAGGGTAATTTCTGTTCTATTACAATAATTTTCCTTTATAATGATGACCATTAGTCTATATTTTTGACTGTTGTCATCCCAGCATCTTCGGGTTCAAGAGAGGAGATATTCCTGGGAAGGAAATTTTTAAAAAGTGTGAGAAAGGTAGCTATTCAAAAGCTTGGATGAGCACAAATCAATCCCAGAAGCGCAGTTTAATCTTTGCCAACAACGGAAGTCAAGTAATCTCCCAGGTGGCATTTCTGAGTTTTCATAGCTCTGAAATTCCTATAGGGTTTGAAGGGATCTTTGCTTTATTGCAGACAGATGGCCTGAGAATGGCCAACAAAATCCGTTAAAATCAATACTTAGCAGAGGCTGAGATGCCTTCAGCAGTGTAAATACTAAGCCTTGGTTACCAAATCTTTTACTCTAAAACAACTCACTAGCTAAACTCTAAGGGAGAGTGAGGAGAAAGTCAGCTAAGATTTTAAAGGAAAATGAAAAAGAAGTACAATAGTTGTCTCCTTAACACACAGTTAGGCTAAATGTATCTTAAAGCATAAGTGAAAAATAGTGGTTTCCATATTGGTGACAGATGTTGATAATAGAGGAAGCTTCACATGTATGGGACAGGGGGTATATGGGAACTCCCCATACCTTCCACACAAGTTTGCTGTGAAGCTAAAACTGCTCATAAAATAAAACCTAATGAAAGACAGAAAGACAATTAGAAAGCAAGGAAGAAAGGAAGAAAGGAAGAATGGAAGAAAAGA
>NW_005354673.1:33482-56728 GCF_000412655.1 Myotis brandtii
AGGAAGGAAGGAAGGAAGGAAGGAAGGAAAGAAGGAAGGGAAAGCATAAAAGAAAGAAGGAAACTTTTTAATATACATAAAGAGACAAATGGGTTAATTAAAATGGCAGAAATACACATTTTTTTTTCAAAATTTACTACTGAATTCCTCCATCATTGCTAATGGGCAAATTCAGGGTCTATTCACCCAGTTTTAAAGGTATCATAAATAAATCCTGAATTGGCAATGAAATGTATATATTTAACTTAATAATTAGAAATCAAAACAATGATGCATCAAGGAAAATTTAGAACATCAAACTGGTTATTGAGCAAGAAAATCCATGATTGTTGTTGGGGTTTAAGATCTCTTAGTCAGCTCTGTCTGAATACGGAGCTCCAAGCTCCCACAGGACCTGCAGTGTGTTCAGTGCTCATATCCTGGGTATGTCTGATCCTACAGGTTGGGCTCAGGCTGTGTTTTGCCTGTTAATGTAGTAAAGTAAGAACGCCTCCTGCTGGAGATGCAAGGAACCTCTTTTCCTGTTGGGGTCAGTAGTGTGTGTTGAGTGACATGTGCAGGAGAGTTCTCTTTTGTAGCCTCCAAGTCCATTTAAAATGAGATTTTTTAAAAAAATATATTTTATTGACTTTTTACAGAGAGGAAGGAGAGAGAGATAGAGAGCTAGAAACATCGATGAGAGAGAAACATCGATCAGCTGCCTCCTGCACACCTCCCACTGGGGATGTGCCCGCAACCCAGGTACATGCCCCTGACCGGAATCGAACCCGGGACCCTTCAGTCCACAGGCCAACGCTCTATCCACTGAGCCAAACCGGTTTCGGCATGAGATTTTTGTTTATTAGTTTTTCACTGAAGTTTTCAACTCCAAAATATGTCCAAGCATCTTGAATATTTTCAAAAACTATTTCAAAGTTAAAAAGTTGATTTTCTTACATTTATTTAACACATTTATTTAGATTAATCCAAATCCATCCTAAATTTTTTTTTACTTCTTGCATAGTATATTATCAGTTATTCATGTGAATAAATGTGAATTAGTTTAATCTGATTGCATTGCCTTAAACCTATCATATATCACTTGCTGGATGAGGACCTGGTATAAGATGTTTCAATTAGAAGGGAGAAAATGAAATAATATTAAAAGTCTGGGTTTGTATTGACATACTCTGCAGCTTTTCTACTATACCAAAACAACATGTAATTAAAAAAAAGCTAGTGCCTAGCTGGCGTGGCTCAGTGGTTAAGCATCAACCTATGAACCAGGAGATCATGGTTCGATACCCAGTTAGGGTACATACTTGGGTTGCAGGCTCGATCCCCAATGTGGATGTTCAGGAGATAGCCGATCAATGATTCTCTCTCATCATTGATGTTCCTGTCTCTCTCTATCTTTCCCTTCCCTACTAAAAGCTAGTTATTTTGACATTTGCTTCTGAATGGCAGTAAATCTAAGGTATAATTTGTAGGTCTACCAACAAATTTAGAACTTGAGAATCTGAGTAATTCAATTGGTGGCCTAAATCTTTTTTAAAAAACTTGCTTGGTGAATAGTAATGGAAATCATCACATGCTAATACTTATGGTGTAATTCTTAAAAAGTGTGATATTTTCCTATAAAGTAAGTCAATGATTGGTCTCTCCCACTTGCTCATGGACTTGTTTGGCTATTATAGTTCTGGTACTGATACCATTGTAATTAACCTAGTTATTGGGATACTTAATTCCCTGAACAAAGCAGCTCACTCTCTTATGCTATTGTGCTCATTGGTGCTCTTACTGCTCTTGAGACTTTTGGGACTTGTTTGACTCTGGGTTTGTGGGGCTCCCCTTGCATTAACCCACATTATCCATGGCCATGTAGACCCCCCACACAATGGACTAATGGACTGCAATTAGCCTGATATGGAACTGGACCTGGACCAAGCTCCAACATGGAAAGGAAACTCAGGACAATGGCTTTGCTTCTAACTTTACTGAAACCCCAGCTACACTTCTATGACTGGACTAAGGGAAATGGAACTTTGGAAACCCAGAGGTGTAATCCCATGCAAATAAAAGTCACTCATTCTCCGTTGCAAGTCTCAGAAAATTTGTTTTCTCAAGCTATCTTAAGGACTCCTCCCCCAGCAGCCAGTGGAGAAAAGGACCCCACACTCCATTGGATAACAATACCACACACAGTCACATACACCGCACATGTATACCCAATGCACATAAGTATTTGCTATAAGTTAATATGGCATAAAATGTCCTGAAGTCATTCTCCAAAAATTGTTCTGCTTCAGGTGCAAACTTTAGAAATTTAAATTCCTTGACTGGACAAGTATCTAACTGGGATCATGTAGAAATGATCTAAATGACACATCATGACCGAACTGGAGATATAATTACAGTTTTGTGTTGTTGTTGTTGTTGCTTTTTACAATCTGAGGGCATAGGGTTCTGTCTATAGTTTGATTTCCTAAAAGCAAAAAAAAAAATCATTTTTTCTTTAGAAAACAGGTCATGAAGTCAGTATCCAATGTACTTCTTTGTATCTTTCCCCAAAACCTAGCTGAAGAGAATCGATTTCTCTCAAAGTGAGAAAAGGTTTTCTCAACACACTGCTATGGATTTCCCAGCAGTGATACCTTCACCCCCCGCAAAACGCACATGTAAAAACATACAATTAAGTAGATATCTTCATTCTTAATAAGTTCCCTTTCTCTTTAATAGTTTTTGATCACCATGTTCATCCTGAGCATACACATCAATCTTTTTCTAAACAAGAGGGGCTTTCTCATATGCCTTCCTCTCCGTGCCCTGCATAAATATCCCTACACAGAAAAGTGACCTGCTAATTATGAGTGATTGCTTTTCCCATCCCAGGGTGACTGAGGAATAATTTTAACTAAGTATTCATAGTCAGGGATCATCAAGTGATTGCTCTCCAGATTAATCTCCCTGGGCCTCAGCGCTGCCTGGCTGTAGCCTGAACATGGCACTGCATTCTATCTGTCCTATTCAGCCTGAATAAAGAGGCCTTATTTGCTAAACCATTTTAATTCCTCCTGCACAATTTAATTATGCTTCAGTGCGGAACCACCTGTGACCTTGGATTTTGTAATGAAAGCCACTCCCCCATCACCGCTGCAGAGCACAGTCTGGTAATGATGGTGGGAAATAAGAATCTTACACATTGCTCATCGCTGGAGGGGCCAGATTCTTGTGGACTTGTTCTCTTTTAGATACTTGCAGGCATTTGGCAGTTTTCTGGAGGAGATTTTGCAAAAGAATTACTTGCACTAGACAATTTGACTGAAATTCGAAATGACTCATAGCTGTTTGAGTGAGAAAACAAGGGGAAATGTCTTTTTTTTTTTTGCCTGCATGTTGTGAACAGCGGGTGTTTTAAAAAATAAAGTCCTTTATTTCTGCCCCTGAGAACCAAGTTGAAAGCATATGACTTGTAATTAAGTGCTACTTTTGTATAAATCTGGGTCACTTGATATTCAGTTGTAACTGGAGGGGTTATTTAGCTTAGAATGAGTCTTTCAGAACATAGGTTCATAGTGGGAAAGCTCTATTGCAGCAAGGTGTGGGATACTGATTAGAAAAAAGTCATTGGGAATTTTTAAATTTGTGCACGTATACATTTTACTAGACTAGCTTTGATCTGCCATGGCTGTGTTACATCTTCCTTAACATGTTCTGCCCCCAGACTTTTCTGCCATAGGCCTCGTGATTTTTCCTCTAAGCAATATTTACCCCCACCCCCCACCCCTGCACACCACTTACCACACTGGCCACCAAACACCTCATGGTCTTACTTAGAAAATCCATGCTAGTCCATTTTGCTGACTTTTAAGATGCATATTTATTTTGCCACATCCTAAGGTCTCTAAACATTGGCTGCCTTACCATCAGTAGCATCCTATCATTTTTATTGGCCAGCTGGTAGTTAGGGTTCAATTGTCATTGGCTCTGTTTGGGTAGACTGGGTCATAACTGCTCACGTGGTCCTTTGTTTTACATCCGAGTGAGTATTACAAAGCTTTATTAAAATTGATATATAATAAACATATAATATTATGTTCATTTCAGGTGTACAATATAATTCCATATATGTATAGATTGTGAAATGATCACAACAATAAATCTAGTTCATGTCTACTACTACATATAGTTATAATTTTTCTCTTGTTCTGAGAAGTTTTAAGATCTACTCTTTTAGCAATTTAGTATTGTTAACAATAGTCACTATGCTGTACTTTGCATTTTCAGGACTGGTGAGTTTGAGGCTTTCCCAAATATTGCAGTTGCTTTTCCCTCCACTTCCTGATCATACATATAATTGTATGACCCACTCATAAAGTCTCTACATTAGATTTAATTGGACACTCTGTGACTTACTGTCTTACATGATTCTTATTTCGAGAATTATGGAATGTACGAGAAGAAAGGGTGATAGAGTGAATTTAGTGTAACTGTTTCATTTACAGACAAAGAAATTGAAGCAGATGGAGTGTAAATGTTGGTGACAGGTCTGAGACTATGTGACCATCTATGATAATATAGATGCAATCTCAAAATTAGACACGATTCTTGACATTACAAGACCATATAGACCAAGGATCTGATAGCATATTCCCATTTTCTTGAAGAGTATGCTTTCAAATATATCAGGCCTTCTTCTTATGTCCTTAAAGGAGGTTTCATGTGTCAGCTATTGTTTCTTTCCCAGCATCTACCTAAAGCCACTCTGGAGGTACACGCTCATCATCTAATTACCTTCCAAAGTCCCTGCCTCCTAATACCATCTCACTGGGGACTAGAGATTCCACATGAATTTTAGAAGGACATAGCATGCAGTCCATAGTAGATAGCTATTTTACCAAGCCAAGCTTTAAAGGAATGAATCTTACATAAATGACTAGAATGAATTGAAGTGGAGGTGATACTAGAGGTCAGAATATTGGAATATGAAATATTAGCATGACAGGAGAGCAATAATGGGAAAACATAGCTTACTTAATGTGCTTACTAAATAATAGTTGAAATAATGTGACTGTCACTTAGTTTCTTTTTGTTAGGCATTAAGCTAAGCACTTCAAACACTGTATTACAATTAATCTCTCACCTTACCAGGCAATAATGATAATAATGACAATAATGATAATGATCATAACTAAAAATAATATAATGCTTAAAATTTCCCATATTTCATTCCAAGAACTTCAGATAAATCCTTGAAAACAACCTTATGTGAAATAGCAAATATTAGTGTTCCCATTTTACAGTTTAGAAAACTGAGGTATAGAAAGGTTAAAATAAGTAGTTTATCTCTCATAAAAAAAAACGAGAGTTCAAATGGAATGATTCATCTAAGAGCAATCATTTGACACATTAGTTCAATAATGTGAATGCCAGATAATCTCAAGCCTGTTTTCCATAAATAAAAATAGATTTTAAGCAAAGTTAAGCAAATATTTGTCATTAATATATTTTGAATATAATTTCAGATATATCTTTGTGCATGAGTGGATACATTACTTATACCAAAAGTTCTGGCTTCTATATCAAAGGCTTCTGTGCTATATTAAGTGGTTTAAACAAGATAGCTTATTTATTTTTCATGCAGAACACTTGGCATGACTGATATGGAAATCCTGCAAAGTCACAGACCTGGTTGGCTTTCATACTGTTACTCTGATAGCCTGGCCATAGACACCTCTAGGTTCAACATGGCTATCCAGGTCCCATCCATAACTCTTACATGTCAATCAGCAGGCGAGTGGAAAGCCTAAGGTATGAATTCTTTCTTCAAGGACATTTCAGAAATTACACATATACTTTCATTTTCACCCCATAACCAAAACTTAAGCAATTCTCTTGCATATGGTTGTAGGGAGACCAGGAAATGTATTTTGAGAGGCTTCCCTATATAAGGAAAAGGGTATAGAGGCATTTGGGCAAAATTAAGAACGTTTGCTACATGTTCAATCATCAGTTCAATGTTTAGCTTGTCTATCTTCACTGCTTCTAATTTAATGATTAGTTCTACAATAATCTTGTTTCATCTTTGATTTGCTTTCTTAGCTCTGCAATCTCACTTTTCATCTATGTTTCAGTTTCCTAGGCCTGCTGTAACAAATTACTATAAAATTGGTGGTTTAAAATAACAGAAATGTATTCTCTCAAGTTCCAGAGGCCAGAAGTCTGGACTGAAGTTGTTAGCAATGTTGGCTCTTTCTGTAGGCTCTGAGGGAGAATCCATTCCTCGCCTGTCTCCTAGCTTCTGCCGGCGACTGGCAAACCTTGGTTTCCCTTGGTTTATAGTTTCACACGTCCAACCACTGCCTTCATATTCATATGCCTTCTCTCCTGTTTACCGACATCTGCTTCTCCTCTGTGTGTCTGTGGCTTATTTTTGGTCTCACTCTTCATTAGATTGAGGGTCCACTCTAATCCAGAGTTATCTTATCTAAGGTCCTCACCCTCATTATATCTGCACAGATTCTTATTCCAAATAAGATTACATTCTGAAGATCTGGGCAAAGATATTTTTGGGAGCCACAGTCTAACTCATTACCATACCATTTGTTATTTTTTAATCTTTTTGAATTGTGTATTTATTGCATTTATATTTTTAATGTTTTTTACAGCATCAATCATTCCTTGGAATTTTTCTCCTTAATTCTTGCATTATATATTTTTTTCAGGTTGCATTGTTCATATAAATTCTAATGCTAGTTTCACCCTTCTTTTTTTCCTTTTGTTGTTTATGAGAGTATTTTTATTTTAATATTTTAAAAAATACATATTTATATTTATTTCAGAGAGGAAGGGAGAGGGAGAGAGAGATAGAAACATTAGTGATAAGAATCATTGATCAGCTGCCTCCTGCATGCCCTCTACTGGGGATTGAGCCTGCAACCCCAGGCATGTGCCCTGACCTGGAATCAAACTGTGACCTCCCTCCTGATACAGAGGTCAACATTCAACCACTGAGCACACCAGCCGGGTTCAACATTTTTTTTATGATGGGGAAGAGGACATATATTTTCATGGTTACCATGTGATTCCTTTTTTTCTTACTTTGTCTTGTATGACTTTGTCCAGACCTTCTGCTCATTTTGATATAATGTGGGTGGTATATCTTTGCCTATCTTCCTAAATATCAGAAAGGGAACCTGTTTTTCATTCTCTGAGTATTTTGAAATTATTTCATTAATCGGAGGATATGGAAGGGAAGGAGATAGCAAATAAAGTTGCATATATAATAAAGTTGTATAAAATATTTGACCAAATAGTTGCCCTCTCCTCTCCCTTATGAGAACTTACAATGGCCATGTACTAGGGTGCTCATCTACTGGAGGGAAGGTGAATTCTGATTATCCTGATCTAAAGCTTCAGATTGTATTTCGCAGTTCATGTCTTGGAGTCCTCTCCCATCATTGCTTTAGCATCTTCTTGGTGTTGCCCACTTCAAAATTGTATTAGAAACTCATACATATTTTCCCACTATGCCTAGGAAGCGCTCAAGTGGATCTGCCTAATCCATCGGTGCTTGGGCATCATGTAGGCACAGTGTTTGATTTGCCCACCTGCTGATTCCAGGATCAAGACCTTGAAGTGGATGGGCATTGCTATGTGGTTCTGCCAATTATCTGGCACTTCATATAGGACTTCTGTCAGCCTCTGTCCTACATGTAGTCAGACCCAGGCACACATGGCCTTTCAGGACTCCTAAAGGGTCTGGTTGGACTTAAGGCTGCTCACTCCAGGAAGCCTTCTCTTACATGACTTCCAACTTGTGCCAGCTTGCCAGGAAGCCCCTTCAACATGACCCTCTTGTGCCCTGTTTGGCTTCCTCAGGAGGCCAGAAGAAGAAAAATGTAGAAAATCAACTCAGTTTCCTTTCTTAGGTTTGCTTGCATTAGTAAGAACTCATAAATAGTTGCTTATAAGTCAAGAAATGTATCTACATTCCATGCCAAAGTCCAAAATCTTCTTTCATCTCTGTGATCTCCCCACTCCCCACCCCACCTCTCTCTCTCTCTCTCTCTCTCTCTCTCTCTCTCTCACACACACACACACACACACACACACACACACACACAGACATATATAGGGTGGGGCAAAAGTAGGTGTATAGTTGTGAGTACATGAAACACAGTTTATTCTTGTATTATTATTTATTAATCATTGTATTATTTTCTGTATGAACAACTAAATCTTACTTTTGCCCAACCCTGTATGTATATATAATGTTAAGATTATGTGGCTGTGCTTCTTTCTTTTTTTTTCTTTTTAAAAAATTTATTTGAGAGAGTGAGGGGAAGGGAGACATTGATTGGTTTACTCCACATCTACCTCAACCCACAACTTGGTTATTGCCATGACCAGGGATGGGACCCACCACCTCTTGGTGTACAGGATGATACTCCAACCAACTTAATCCCCCTGGTCAGGGCTCTGCTTCTTTCTTTGATTGCAGACGGCGATTGGTTTAACATTAAAAAATTAATGTGTCTGTTGATTTCAACGGGTAATATGAGAATACTTTGAGTTGACATCATTACATGATCTAATGCTCTTGCTCTTTCTCTTGTTTCATGTTACATGGTCATGATCCAGAGGGCAGGGGAGTCACTGGAATCAAATGTCTGATCTCCTTAACAATTTATTATAACCCCCCCCCCCAAATAATCAAAATGCCTTCCTAGAGTTGAGTTCACCTTTGATGTACATGTTTTCCCAGGAAACATTCATTGGTACCATTTTCTGAGAACAAATCATGGTGTAAAAGAAACTGGTTAGTTCAAAGTGCTCAGTATCAGTTCATGTTTACAATGAACGTTCCTCAAATATTAATTTAACATTTTCTGCCAAACCTAAAGTCAAAAAACAATATTCATAGTGGGTTTAAGACATAATCTCTCCTTAGTAATGTGTATGATTGGTAGAACAGAGTAGTGGGTAAGAATTTGGAGTATGTTATTTGATAGACTGGGCCAAGTCCAAGCTACACAAGTAAATAACCAGGTGTCTTTGGTTAAGTCACTATTGATTTCCTTAGCGGTAAACTGATACTGTAATATTATTGCCTCTTGGAGTTGTTGTAAGGATAATATTTGCTAGATACAATTAAGTGTTTTGTATAGAGCCAGACACATATTAAGCACTCTATAAAAATCAGCTATTATTTTCATTAAGCTGCTTAATCTTTAAAATGTAGGTGCTTGGTAGCATTTGATTATGATGAAATTTTCACTATGTTATTTTAATGAGAAACATTGGAAACCAGAGGGAAGTACTAAAGAGTTAGGGATAGTTTAAAAACCTATGAAAGCCAACTGTGTTAAACACCAAGTCATACTTTTTTTTTCTACAATAAACACTCTGACAAGTTAGACATTACTCAGGAGACCTGACGGAGGAGTTAATTTGCAAATAAGGTTTAATGATAAATTCTTCAGAGTTGCTGAATCACTTTTCCTTTTGTATTATAAATCATCCTTTAATTAGTCTGTGTTTTATATTTGCATATATTAATTATGCAAAGACTACAACTTAGGATATAAGTAAAATTTAATAAGCAAGGTTATTAGGTTAGAAAAATTTGCTAAAATTAATTATGGAAGATTCTGGATTTGGCATAATCTTCTGGGAAACAGCAAACAAAAGACTATGAATGCGATGTGTTTCAGTATTTATTGCAAAAAATGCGTTCTAGGCTGAAAGTAAGGTCAGCAGCTTTAGATACAAGGAGATGCTTGCAGGAGTAAAACCACAGTAAAGTTAGATTAAAAGAGGAAATAATGATTCTACAGGACAGCACTTCCTGCTTTGAAGGGATTTTACTGAACAACATTTCTCTCAGGGCATCTGCTTCCAAACTGGTTTCTGACCAGAGCCATCCTCAACCACGCTCACAATATCCCCGTGCACCTGCTGCTTAGCTGCTCCACACATCCTGACAGCTGCCCAAGTTCTCTGACTAACCCAGACTTTCCAGCTCAAATATTCTGCAACTTAGAAACCCATTCATGTTAAGGATTACCTAGGAGCTGATTTTCTAGGAAAAAGGACAAAGTGAACACAAGTGAAGGAAAACATTAAAATAAAAGAATCATTCCAAGGTTGAATATCAGCCTCCAGATTGCGAACCAAAGTAACACATAAAGAAAGAAGAAAAAATATTATTTTGGTGTTTCTTGCATCATATAGTTTAATTTCTTCTGGTTATAATTACCAGTATTTCTCAGCAACATTGCAGCTTTCAGATTTTCTTTAACAGCCTGATTTTTGTTGAAGCCAATTGACTACCATTGATCAGTTAAGTATGGAATGGGATTTATCTTACAATAATGAAATCTCAATCAGAAACAATAACCCTGGTTCCTAGAGGGGCCAGAGTGGCAACTTCTAATAACAACTGTGCTTCCAACAGTACAGCTCCTAGCTTGAAGGGTGTGCTTCCTTTAGCATGAGGATGAATTGAATAAAGGATGAGAATAAGTAAGATCCACTGTATTCCTGTTATAAGAAAAAGCCTCACCTTTTGGAAAAAAAAAATGGAACATATTCAATACATGTGTCCTGAGATGTTTAGGTGTTTAACTTAAAAAGAAACTTTTGTTCATAAAATTCCTGAAGGCAGTGTTGCCATGCTGCAATGAGTCTGAAACTATAGTTCCTTTTTAACCATTGGAAACATGCTATGAAGTGGTTTTCAAAACATAGCAGGACAGTCTCTACTTTGATCTTCACTTCTTTTGATACTTTGAAAGTTTATAAGTCTGAGGAAAGAGCTTACATCAGCTTGATGGCAATTTCATTGCATTATCATATTTTGTTGATCTCCTCCCATTGTTCTTAACCGAAATAAGTATAAACACTTTGTAGTTTAGGTGACTTTACAAATATTTATTAAGAAGTTATTTAGGGCAGATAATGGTTCTGGCTACTCAGGCAAATCCAAGGTGAGTAGCTCAACATCCCTGGCTTTAAGCAGTTTATAGTCTAAAATGAAGAAGTTAAGACAAGTAAGTAAATGTAACAATATGGCAAATTACAAGAAAGAGGTTAAGAGAAGTTCAGAGGCTTGTAGCTCCATCTGAGAAAAGAAAACCAGCAACAATGTTTACATTCCCAATGTGTCCACTTAAATTTTACTTATATTCAAATAAATTTCTTCTTGATCTTTACCATCTTGACTCCTTTCCCCATCTTCCCAAATTTCTTTTGGGTGGGTTCTGGGTGCTAAAAAAAACCATATAAACCTATGGAATTGACATTCTGTACAGACAAGAGAGAAGTCGAGTTTTCTAAAAAATGCATATGTTTTTCTGTCAGCACCAAAACAAGGCTGGAGGGTTATCAGGGACATTTAAATTTTTCTCGCAGATGATTGAGAAAGTGCAACCAGCTGCACTCCAATTGCATTGAAAATAGGTACTTTGCAAATTCTCATCTAAATGAAAGTTTAAATCACCAAAAGCAGTCTGACTGGTTATCTTTGACTAAAGTGTCTTACCATTTGCATATGAACTTCATTTCTTTTCCTAATTATGCTGAATAAAATGCATTCATTTTCTCTGTGATTATAGGCCAGCCCTGCCAAACACCTGTGACTGCCACCAATCCTAATTTGATATTTATTGACTTCAAAGCAATCTTATTATCGAAATGATTCCAGGCATCAAAGGCCTTAATTATTGAAAGTCAATTTGATAGGGTTAGCTTCCATGTCTTTGGGAGGGAATTTCTGATTTTCTCTCTCCTTTTTAAGTATTACTTGACTGTATGAGTCCATATGATTCTGCTATTAAGAGTATTGGCAATCACATTCTTATTTAATTGGAACTAGATTGAGACAGTATCAGAGAGCCAAGATTGACAGCTGCAATCTGTAGGCTTCCAGGTAAAATTAAAAAAAAATCTTGTTTATACTTAGTCTTCAAAATAAGCACTGTATCTTTTCTATATTTCCCAACCCTTTGGATAAAAGGAACAACTTCTCATTTTTCTGAAAATTTTCGCTCAGCCAGGATTGGCTGGAAAGACAAGATTCTGTAAGTGCCAGTCCATGGGCAAAAAGAGGGGAGTGTTAGAGAAGTCATTGAATGAGGGGGTTGAGGATGGCTGGATATTGCTTTGAGGTAAAATAATTTTTAAGCATGGAATTTGCAAAAATTGAGAAGACAAGTAGAAGAGATAATTGTGAAAACTGACTTTTGCAAATTTTTACAACTTACCAATAAGTCCCTCAGCATCAATGTTACATAGCTAGCTCATTCCTATTTTTTTTAAGACATTGTTATTTTTTTAAAATATATTCCATTGATTTTTTTTTTTTTACAGAGAGGAAGGGAGAGGGATAGAGAGTCAGAAACATCAATGAGAGAGAAACATCAATTAGCTGCCTCCTGCACACTCCCCACTGGGGATGTGCCCACAACCAAGGTACATGCCCTTGACCTGAATCGAACCCGGGACCCTTGAGTCTGCAGGCCAAAGCTCCATCTGCTGAGCCAAACCGGTTAGGGCGACATTGTTATTTTATTGGCACACAATGTCATTATCAAAACTTCATGCTATGGTTCCAGAATAGTCTACCATCACTGCTACTTCTTTTTTATTCTTTTTAATTAAATTTATTGAGTGATATCTACACTAATAAAAGAGAAAGATGCAAATTGACCATAACTCTGTGACGCCCACCAGCCAATCAGGAGTGAGTATGCAAATTAACCCAACAAAAATGGCAGGTTAATTTGCATACGCAGGCACCAAGTGGCAGGGGGGGTGGGACGCTTGCGTCCTCACCATAGCAACAACACAGGTGATCTGCACTTCCCCAGCTGCTCTGGGTCTCTGGGCAGTGTGGGAAGGCAGAAAGGTGGCTCTGGGCTGGAGCAAAGGCGGTGCTGGCAGCCAGGGGAAGGAAGGCCCATTCTTGCATGAAATCTTCGTGCATCGGGCCTCTAGTTGGTTAATAAAATTATATAGGTTTCAATTGTACAGTTCTATGATACATCATCTGTATATTGGATTGTGTGCCCACCACCCAATGTCAAATCTTCTTCCATCACCATATATTTAACCCCCTTTACCCTTTACTAATCTTCACCCCCTTTCCTTCTGGTAGTTCATCTTTTTCCAAGTAATATTTCATTAGAAATTAATGGTCACTGAAGCCTTGAGTAGAGTTTCAAAACATTTATCATAGTTTCTAAGTGTAGTCCCAGAATACCTCAGGGTTTTGAGACGCTTTCAGGGGTCTCATGATGTCAGCATTATTTGAATATTAGTACTATAAAGTCAGTTGCCTTCTTCCCTCTCATGCTCTTAAGAGTATACAATGGAGTATTGCAGGGGCTGCACATTACATGTGATACTGCAACAGACTGATTGCAGAAGTCAGTATGAGAATGTAGCTGTCTTTGATTAAGCCAAATGTTAGAGATTCAGAAAAACCTAAAGATAACACCACTTTTCCCATAAATTAGTTTTCTTATAGATATTATGGATATTATAAATAAAAAGATGATATTCATATAACCATTATATGGATTTATTACTTATTTTAAAATTACTCAATAAAAATAGTTTTAAAATATCTTGTTTTAAATATGGCAAATATTAATAGACATAAACCATGTTAAGAAAAGCTCTTTGAGTGGTTAATACTTTAATGCTTTTTAAGAGTGTAAAGAGGTCCTGATATTAAAATGCTTGAGAGCCTTTGATGTACTAGTATATAAACAAATAAACTACATATTCTTGCCAACACTGACTTTTTCATCACTTGCATATTTTTGGACCAAATTCTTAGTTAGGGCCTTCTCTTTGCTTTGTACAGCTCCAGGAATAAGCAATGAGGATATAGCTTTTAGAAAGCTCACAGCCTAGTAGAAGTCTACTTGTAAAAAGATAATTAAAATAAAATTGATATGCTTAGTTGCTGTGGTAACAGAGATGATTAATGTGACAAGCTCTGCTTGCGGGAGTCACACAGGGCTTGATGGACAATGTCTGGTTTGTAGTATTTAACCAACATGATACCTCTCCTCATTCCTTTCCCCCTACCACCCTCTCCTTCTCACTTTCCAACCTGCTCAGAATTGGATGCCCTTAAAAGGACTATTGCTCACTTGTGTGTGACTCCATCCAATAGCCTTGGGGAAGTACTTATTGCATGTATTTCTGAAAAGCAAAGTCTTAATAAAGGAGCTGCACAAGCCGGGGTACGGTGGGTGGGGCTAGAGGGGTGAGGCTTATAATCCTGCTATAGAAAAAGCGGCCACTAAATCAATCTAAATGGCCATGCACTTAAATCCTATTGGAAAAGGAAGGGAGAAGGAAAGCAATTACAATGCTCTTAGGATGTGCAATGGCTGGCAGCCAGATAGGCTGTGGGTTCTACCTACAGCCATCGCCAGATCAATGAAATGCTTTATTTATGCTGGCTCTGAGATATCACTTGTCAGGGGCGATCTCTTGTTGTGTGCTTCAGAACAGAGCTAACATGAACACAATGTGACACACAATTAACCACATGTGTCAATCAGGAGAAACCCAACGGATCCTCCTTTGTCAGCAGCCCTGCTCACTGTGTGTATGTGGGTGGGGAGACAAAGCTCTTTCATTACCCGCACTTCCTGGAGGCTTCCTGTTTCCAGGCATCACTCAGATCAATGCTGCAGACCTGGACTAATGTTCCAGGACGGAAATCTAAAAGGTGAACCGCAGGGTTCCATTTATCTTCTCCGCTTGTTACATGGCTCAGGCCAGAATTCAGCACCGACAGAGGTTCACAAAATAACTCCTATCTCCTTTTCTCTTCTGCCTTGAACTCAAATTTCTCACCCTTTTAACTGAGTGTAATAGTGACAATGATTAGGAGAAGGTGGTGCTTTACTGAGGGCTTCGTTGAACTCTCAGCCTGCTGCTCTTAACGTCTTTTGCTCTGGCCAGGACTGGAGCTTTACTGAGTCAGGTAGACTCAGTTTGGTGAACTGAGATCTTTAACATTTTTTGAGATCTCCTTAAACCAGTGATGGCGAACCTATGACACGCGTGTCAGAGGTGACACATGAACTCATTTTTTTGGTTGATTTTTCTTTGTCAAATGCCATTTAAATATATAAAATAAATATCAAAAATATAAGTCTTTGTTTTACTATGGTTGCAAATATCAAAAAATTTCTATATGTGACACGGCACCAGAGTTAAGTTAGGGTTTTTCAAAATGCTGACAAGCCGAGCTCAAAAGGTTCGCCATCACTGCCTTAAACGAAGGAACTGGAATAAAACCCCAGCTGCTAACCTTGGTCTCTGTGCTTGTTCAAAACAATTATTTTGTTAAATAAATGAATGAGTCTTAGCACATGTTTTACAGAAACACAAGAAAACAATGACTTTGAATCTCCAGGAGCAAGACTTCTATTATATTTAGAAAAAGAAATTGCTGGGTATGGTAAACATGGATACTGTTTAACATTTTTCCCCCCTTTATATGGATATAAATTGACTTTTCTAAGCTGATGATTATTTTTCATCTCTGATTTTATAATTTTATTCCTGAAATAAAACTGAAGGGGGTTGTCTGCCTTTACATTTATACAAGGAAATTGTAATTCAAAATAATGAGAATTAACATGCATTAATAAAAGGTAATACATTTTATAATGATAAGGAGAAAGCACTTCTACAGCTAAAGTTTAAGAAAACATAAGGCACACCAGCATCTAGCATTTGGGAAGAGCTTTTGAGCCAGGCCTATCCCAGGGTTAGACAGGCTGTAGGAAGAATGGAGAAAAGAAACATTTCAGGGAGAGGTAACGGTACTCACTTATTGCCTTTGTGAAGAAGACACTGCATATATTTTTGAAGAACGGAATTTTGAACAAATAGAAAAAAACAATAAAGAGAGTTTCTATTGCTCTGCTAAAAGACTGAACTACAAGAGAGACCTGGCAAAAGGTAGGTTGATGATGTTTAATGGCAAGTAATGGTGTTGTAACGGAAGAACTGCATGTGAAAAACTGTCCACTGAAAGCTCCAGGTTATCTTTAAAAAGAATCATGACTGTTCTCACCCAAATGCAACACTTTTATTGGCTCCAGGAGGAAACTTTAGCTCAAAAATATTTCCTCCAAAATTCCAACATTAGAGATTTATGCATATGTCTTAAAAAGCTCAATTTTTTCAAATGTCAGGACTTCTTGAGTTTAAGCAGAGATGTAACTCATCCATGGTTTGGTATAAAATCTTGGAATATAGATGCTTTTTTCATTTTTATATTTTAATTATACTAATTATGAATGGAAAGTAGGAACTTCCATGGGAGGATAAGTGGAAAGGTCAGCCATTATCTTTGAATTATCAGAGGAGGAATGTGTGCAAAGAGCAATCCACTCCAACGGGTTGTACAAGGACCCCAGTGCAGAGAGGAAGCTGTGAGGCAAAACACGTGTGAACTTGGCCTTTTTACTAGATGTCTCAGCAGAGTATGAACAATTTAGTTTTACTTTATTTTGTTTTCAAATCTGATATCCTTCCAATGTTTTTAGATAAACAACTTCCTTTTAACCAAAACAATCAATATTGTGTTTAGTGTAGCTTTTCTATTTTTCTAAAAAAGTGACCTACCTGACCATAATTGAGACACCAGCTACTGCTAATTAGACTATTATTAGTATACTAGAGTCCCAGTGCATGAAATTTGTGCATGGGGGGAGGGGTGTGTGTGTGTGTGTGTGCATGGGGGGTGTGTCCCTCAGCCCAGCCTGCACCCTCTCCAATCTGGGACTCCTCGAGGGATGTCCAATTGCCCATTTAGGCCCGATCCCACCGGGAAGTCGGACATCTCTCTCACAATCCAGGACTGCTGGCTCCCAAACGCTCCCCTGCCTGCCTGACTGCCCCTAACCGCTTCTGCCTGCCAGCCTGATCACCCCCTAACCACTTCCCTGCCAGCCTAATCAATGCCTAACTGCTCTTCTGCCAGCCAGATCGATACCTAACTGCTCCCCTGCTGGCCCGATTGCCCCTAACTCTCCTCCCCTGCTGACCTGATCACCCCTACTTTCCTTCCCTTGCCTGTCTAGTTGCCTCTAACTGCCCTCTCTTGCCAGCCTGGTCTCCCCAACTGCCCTCCCCTGCTGGCATGGTCCCCCCCAAATGCCCTCCCCTGCTGGCCTGGTCCCCCACAACTGCCCTCCCCTGCTGGCCTAGTCCCCCCCAAATGCCCTCTGACCCCATGGCACAAAATGCAGCCCACAACCCAACCCAGCCCAGCCCCATAATGGTTGCTGTGGGAGCCAGGTACTGATGTCACGTAGCAATGCCCAGCTTCCTCTCCCTAGCAACTAGCCTCCTTGGAGTTTCTTCAGCCCAGAAACACAACTTGCTTTATAGCCAGGTGCAAACATTTTACACTTTAATCAAATGCCTGTAAAAAGGGTTTTCCTGTGCCCCATCTCATTTGATCCTCACAGAAGTCCTGGAGCAGGTATTTAGGAGACTCAGTAGAATTCTATTTTCTTTTCATTAGCTGAAAAACGGAAATTTAGAAAGTTTAAAAACTTGACCTGACTGAAAAGAAGTAAGAAATGGTGGACCTTGAAAATGACTTTAGGTTTTCTCACTGCTCAGAATATAGTCAAACACTGCTGCAGTTAAATGTTTTACCTTTTGGTCTCCCTGTGTGATCTATAATAATAATCTGCTTCGTGTTGATATTTACTGCTGTGTTGCTGACAATTACCTAAAAGAGAAGTTGGGGTGCTTCACTGGGCTGGAAAAAGTTTAGCTAAATCAGCAAGCAGGTCTAATTAAGCAAGTTTATTCTATATCTATAAGAGGTTAAGTTGACTTGCACATGCAGGATACATATAAAGCTCTTGCTGGAGCCAATTGCATGTGCGTGTTTCCATCTGTCATTGTCGATTGTGAATTTGGTTGACAGTTCTATTATAGAGAAAGGGAAAATAGCAATATTAAAATACTTCTTCTAATTAATTTCCTTTCAATGTACACAAATCCTTGTACTGGGCCACTAGTTTAAGACATAAAAAAACACAGAGGAACTCCTGATCTTACTAGGTAGCTTGCTCCTAAGAGAAAGAAGGAAATTGCTGAGCCAAAGTTTATTTTTCTAAATCTATTCTTCCAAATGCATTGGTTAGATAAGTGACTCCTCCTCTCCTGGGCCTGGATAAATAAATAAAGGCAGAAAGACAGGCCAGGAATGCTATGCTATTGAGCTTCTTTCAAATGGATGAAAATATTAGGAGTGGAAAATACATTTTTCCCGTAATATTCTACATACCTATTTATGAATTTGTATTTTGTTTTTGTCATTTGAATAGAGACCTTAATGAGAAAATAAGGTGATAGCTTTGAATACAATACAGGACTAGACTGGCAGTGATGTCCATGAATAAGAGAATTTTCAATTAATTCTATCATAAATGGAGGTTTGGCATAGTGAAAGATGGGCTAAGGTTTGAATATAACTTATTAGTTGTCTAGGCATGGGAAAGTTACCCCAATTTTTTGTGTATCTTTAAATTTTGAAATAAAAATGATAATACCAAGCTCACTGAGTTGAAATGAAGTTAAAATAAAACACAACATAATAGATCCTTAATAAATAAATAGTTCTTTTTACTTATAAACAAATTCTGTTTTTCAAATTTGTTCAAATTATCATGAAGCATTATATGCAAATTTCAAAATAAAAAAACTTATATAATAAATAATGATATTGAATTAAAATAAGCAGATTGTTTATCAACTACCTAGACATTAGGTGGTGAAAGAATTATTATCATGAAATAAATAAAATATTTATTGCATTTATTTTTAAATCTTAAAGAAAGTAGGTAGGCTATTTTGTTAACCTGATTAAATTTAACTAATAAGTCTTGATGTTTTAATGGAATCACTTTTGTGATGGTGGAGCTAAAGATCTTTTAAAGCAGTTGACCAATATGCATTTTTGATGTCTAGCCTCAGGATTAGCTCCAGGGAAATTGTTAAGTTTCATTCTCAACTCATGAAATGAATCTTGATCTAATATTTCTCAGTGAAAAAAACAATGTGATTGCCCCTAGTGTTTTCAACTCCTGGATATATGTGTTGATGAAAGCATGCAAACAGAAGGCATGTGAGAAAATCTATTCAAATACAGTTAATTATGGCATCACTTCACTCTTGTTCAGCAGCGTAAGGTATTGCAAATTCTCAAGCATACTAGTTGACATAAATATGAGTGATTATAGAATGCTTGAGAATTCTGAATGGTATATATTTATTTCATATTTCCTAAACACTCAGGAAAGTGTTATTAGGCCAATTTATTTTCTTAGTGTATTGCTAATATACTAAACAAGGATTCTTTGATTTTTCTTTTCTTCCTTCCTTTCTTCCTTCCTTCCTTCCTTCCTTCCTTCCTTCCTTCCTTCAGCAATTTACTTTAAAAAATATGTATTGAGTACCAATTAAGTATGAGACTGTTGAGCACTGATTATTTCTTATTAACTAGGAATGCAGGTATGCTTATTTTACTCTTCTTGACTATAAAGAACTTCTCATAACCTTACAATTTTTATAAGAAAATTTTTCTTTTTTAAGAGAGGGTCTGATCTATTTTTTATTTCATGAATCATACCTTGTATCATTTAATATTTCCTGACACATTTCTGTTCAGATGATGCATTTACTCTAAACAACACAAACCTGTATTTGCATCTTTGACAGCAAAGGAGAGACTGACTAATGGAATTGATGCTTGGTTTGAATAATGTAGGATGTTGTGACAATGACAGTAGCAACAAATCCTAAATAATAGATCCTACCTGATGTAATTTAAAAATATCTACACTATTGTCTCAGCTGCAAATATGTTAGATTTCATTTCTACTTCTGGGATGCAGCTGAGTGTAATCTATCTTGATGACAGATGACAAGAGAAACTAATTTCTCTTAAAAGCACTTCCCAGTTACCTATTTATTTATTTATTTGTTTGTTTATTTATTTTGCTAAACACTAAGCAGTTTGAAGCACTTGAGAACAAACTCTTTCCTATGTCTTTTCTCTATGTGGAGGGAAGGAAATTGAGGGGTCTGGCATGGATTAGGTGTCACTTCCTTCTCTGGCTTCCAAAAATTCACTTCCTATAGTAAATGGGGACACTTGATTTTCACAACCTTTGGGGTAGATGTGAAGTACATGGCTAGTGGAAGTGATTTAGAGGACATGGATTTATATATCAATTTTTCACTTAAAACAAATATATCCTGGAAGGAACGAAGGAAGAAGAGAGGGAGGGAAAAATGACAAGAAAGAGAACATGTCTGCTTTTCCACCCCCAAAGCAAAACCTCAGAACTTAGTGAGATAATCTTCCTTACTCATGTTTACATTCACAAAAGCTTTCCAAAGTTTTTAAACAATTAAAACAGCTAAGTTTAATGGCATGCAATATTAGAAAAGCCTAAAATGTTAGTATATGTGCCCTTTTCTTAAAGGACAAATATGCAATGAGGCACCTACAATGATAAAATGTACTTTTTTCTCAAGTGTCATTGCTTGAAATTTAAATATTGAGAGAATAAGTGTTCCCAGAAAATTAGTAGGCTCAAATATTACTCAACAGTCTGCATATATCATTTCAATATTATTTCATTTTTTATATTCATCCCAATTTATATCAATCTTCCCTTGACAAAGTTGTAATTAATTTTTAACTTGCCTACAAAAGTTGGATGTTCTTTTCCTTCACTCACGATGATTTAGCATTAGGGATGAGATTGATGGTGTTTTAATGAAGAAAAGAGAATAATAAAAGACTTTAGAAGAAAATGACTAGTTTTGGTAATGAGACATGATATTATATTGATGAAGATTAAGAGAGTTAGAGGCCATGTATGGAAAAAAAATCCTCGAACTTTTAACAGGACTGACAATTATAACAAAAGATGAATAAAGGAAATTGTGCTACTGTAATAATTCATACAAATAAATAAAGGGTTTTTATGGTATGATTCTAAAACTACCAAAAATTTCTACAATTTATTTAAAGAGAATACAGAGAAAAAATATCAAAATGAGTGAGGTAGAGTCCAAAGAGCCTGCTATAAACAATGAGAAGATTTAGAATAATTGTTGAAATACATTAGATAACCTTTGAGCCCTTCACTCATAGCAAGGGTATAACAAATGATAGGACTTTGAACTTGATCGAGGATTTTACAAGATTTATTTGAAATGGACTATGCTGTAAATCTCTCTCCCTGTCCTGTTCCACCAAGGAGCAGCAGGGGAATTGGTCGCTGCCTCCAAATTCCAAAATCAGTTAGAAGGACTTTCAGGAAATTATTTAAAGACTATCTATAGAGATTCTATGTACAGTGTACTAGGAGGCTCCTCTATTCAAAAAGCAGTGCTGCATTGGAGGTAATTCCCCTTTAACAAAATTAAGCGGTATCAAGAAGATTCTTGGAATCTTAAGGTATATTCTTAAATTTTGAGGACCACAAAGCTGAGGTCTGACTGACAGTAGGAAGATCTAAGGGCAAGAGATCCCTATCCAGCTGGTTTGAAGTCATAGTAAAGGAGATATTAGGTATCAAGAAGATCCTTGAAATCTTAAGGTATATTCTTAAACTTTGAGGACCACAAAGGCTGAGGTCTGTCTGACAGTAGGAAGATCTAAGGGCAAGAGATCTCTATCCAGCTGGTTTGAAGTCATAGTAAAGGAGATATTATTCAGCTGCATGTAGTATGTTCTCCCAAGATACTATCTGTATAAAAGTGAATCAGATGTGGGTCAATCATGAGGATGGAACTTCCCTGGGAGAGATGACTTCCATGGGTCTTCTCAGGTCTTGTCTAAAAGTCAGTCTAAAAAGACACATAGGCTTCAGGTAGGAAAAACCAGAAGCAACATGGATTCTCAGCGATGAGAAAAGATGAAAGGACCAGCAGAAGAAGAGATATATTTTATTCCTGTAAGGAGAACTGCAGGTGATTGATTCCTCAAAATGGATGAGAAGGGTCACTGAAGAGCCTAGGAAGTATCAGTGTTGAGTACCTGTAAGTCCAGAGAGCACCAGTGAAACCCCTTAGTGCTCACAGAGAAGTTTCCTTTTCCTTTACTCATGTTCTTGCCTTTGTTCCAGATGCTGATGGCAAGGAGTAGGAGTAATGCAGAGGGAAATGGAAAAGAGAGGTCAATGAGCTTGGAAGGAGGGATGGGGAAAAAAGAAATATAAAATATTGCTCTCTTGCCAATTTCAAGATGCCTTGTAGATTCAGGTTAGGAAGTCAAAAAGCCTCTCTCAATTTTAAATCAAATTTGGACCTTAATTATTTCATGAGAATAGATATTTTAATTACTCGATTGAGACTGTGTTTTAAAACATAAAGTAACCAACCATTGGTGGGTTTTTTGTTTTGTTTGTTTGTTTGTTTGTTTGTTTGTTTTGGGGGGGAGGGATTCCCAAGTTATATCCAAGGTCAGGAAAATTTTGTACTCTGTAGGCATTTAAATGAAGTGGGAGAAAACAGGATGGATGTTCCTCAAAATATTAAAAAATATAACTACCATATGATCCAGCAATTTCTCTTGTGGGTACTTATCAGAAGAAAACAAAGTCACTAATTTGAAAAGATATACACAACCCTATGTTCATTGAAGCATTATTTACAACTAGAGGTCCCATGCATGAAACTCGTGCAAGGGGCTCAGGCCCCTACCAACGCTGCAGCACCTCTGCCTCAGCCTCCACCACCATGGCAGCCGTTTCCTCTACCTCAGCCTCCACCCACCACAGCGGCTTCTTTGGCCCTGATAGCCCCAGCTTCATCCGGAAGGTCGTCTGGAAGGACGTCCGATCTAATTAGCATATTACGCTTTTATTATTATAGACTAAGGCCCAGTGCACAAAAATTTGTGCACTCGGGGGGGTCCCTCAGCCTGGCCTGTGCCCTCTCACAGACTGGGACCCC
This sequence comes from Myotis brandtii, assembly GCF_000412655.1. Taxonomy (NCBI): domain Eukaryota; kingdom Metazoa; phylum Chordata; class Mammalia; order Chiroptera; family Vespertilionidae; genus Myotis; species Myotis brandtii. The sequence goes on from NW_005354673.1 coordinate 56,493, forward strand.
TCGGAGGATGTCCACCTGCTGGCTTAGGCCCGCTCCCTGGGGGATCTGGCCCAAGATGGCAGTCAGACATCCCTCAAGCAGCCCGGGAGCCCTCGGGGGATGCCCACTTGCCAGCGGGGAGCAGGCCTAAGCTGCAGTCGGACATCCTTAGCGCTGCTGAGGAGGCAGGAGAGGCTCCCACCACCACCACTGTACTGGCAGCCATCAGCCTGGCTTGTGGCTGAGCAGAGCTCCCC
>NW_005354673.1:56752-61205 GCF_000412655.1 Myotis brandtii
TCAGGGTGGGGGTCCCCACTGGGGTGCCTGGCCAGCCTGGGTGAGGGGCTGATGGGTGTTTGCACGCTGGTCACACCCCCTTCAGGGTGGGGACCCCCACTTGGGTGCCTGGCCAGCCTGGGTGAGGGGCTGATGGGTGTTTGCACGCTGGTCACACCCCCTTCAGGGTGGGGACCCCCACTTGGGTGCCTGGCCAGCCTGGGTGAGGGGCTGATGGGTGTTTGCACGCTGGTCACACCCCCTTCAGGGTGGGGACCCCCACTTGGGTGCCTGGCCAGCCTGGGTGAGGGGCAGATGGCTGTTTTCAGGCTAATCAAGCCCCCCCCCCCTCCGGTGACAGAAGTTCTCAGCCTCTCCTTTTTTTCTTTTTTTTTATTCTGGGATTTATTTACCTTCTATAATTGAAACTTGTTGCCTTTTGCGGAGGCTACAGCCAGCCGCGGGGAGCTTGGCTTCCTCCATCATTGGGGCAACCAAGTCTCCTGCTTGCTCCAGCTCCGTGGCTGCTGGCCGCCATCTTGGTTTGGTTAATTTGCATATAGTTGCTCTGATTGGCTGGTGGGCGTGGCTTAAGGCATAACGAAGGTCCGGTCAATTTGCATGTTTGTCTTTTATTAGTATAGATAAAAAAGTGGGGGATTTAAAAAAAATGCTTGATGATTATATCCCATGACTTGGCTTATTCAAAGTATTGCACTGTTAGGAGGTTGTAAATTATTACAATGGATGACAGTGATAATCAATTACTGGTTTATGGTGTTGCAATTTTTCCATTCTAAACCTGTGACTTGGTCATGGATCTTTCCTTCTCTTTATGATCATGTGGTAATATCACAGCTACATCTTCCACTTTGTGCAAAGTAGACTTATCATTGTTGATTTTGTTGAGTTTTTAAATTAGCTATTATTTAGTTTCTTAAATAAGGGATTTTTTCATACTTACTCTAAAAGTCCAACTCTATGGCTTCCACTTGAAAACACTGATTTTATTTCAAACATATAACGGTGTATTCTGACCCTTTAGAAATTCTATCTTGCTACTACCTCCTATTTGCTTAACCAGTAGTGGAAATATTGCTCTCCTTCTAAACATGTTCAAGAATCCTCTTCTTAAAATATTTGTCCTCTCTTATGATAGTTGTATAAGCAATATATGTGGACAAACAAGCAAAAATCACATATACCACCAAACTCCCAGTTAATCAAAAATATCAGGAAAAGGTTTACATATTCCAATTAATAAGTTAACATGATATGTATATTGGGTGTTAAGTAGTAGTTTGTGACATCAGTAAATGATTTCTAATCATTTTAGGAAGAAAAAGATCCAATTAGTACTCTAGAAACCTAATCCAGACTAAGTAGAGCAATGGCCTTTTCTGAACAAGAAATGTATTTAATACTCTAATGTAACCAATCATGAAAAGGTCAGAAAGAAATACACCACCAATTCAAGATTTCTCCTATTTGCAATAGAATTCTATCACTAATGAAAAACAGAATTTTTCCAAAGTGTTAAAAAGATTTCTTTTAGCAAATACACAATTGCTGAAAACTGCTGTGAGTCCTTGGTAAATATATTTTATTTCAAGTGTATTAAGTGTCTAGAGGCTATTGTGGTTTAAATTTGTTTACAGAACAGGACCTTCTGATAAAGATGAAATAAGCATGTGGACTGGTAAGTATCTCCATGTACTTTTCAGATAAAAGTACAAAAGAAATGATATACCATTTGTCTTCCCTTAGAAAACAAAGTCTCTATTGAATTACTCTGGCTTAGCTTTAAATCAAGAAATACTTTGCAATGAATGAGACTCCCACTAAATGGCATACATTTTCCTAAGTGCTTGCTAGTTAAAGAAATGGTTAGCAGGTAAATGTGGCTAGAAATGGAATAGAGCTTTAAAATAAAGTTCCTGCATGTGAGAGGTTTGCTTATTTATTGGTTTAATTCCTGCGGTTGTTGATTCAATGCTTAGGGTTTTCTTCTTACTTTGAATTCTGAATTAAACCAGATTTATCCTTTCCATCTCATTCAAAACCAAAGCAGGCGGAAAACAGCAAGCTGTCTTTGGTTTACCCATAATCCCCTATAGAACTGAAATTTAGGGATCTATTCAGCTGCCCTTTATTAATGTGGCCCATGAAACCCTATCAAAGGAAATGAGACCCAATCCAGGACCTACCAGTACTTAACACATCCCCACCGCCACAGAGCATGTATAATGCACCTAATAAAACTAGAAAAGCAATTAATAATAGTGAAAGAGCCTGTACAAACATGAAAAGGGAAAAAGAAAAGTGACTGAACTAGAAATTAACTAAGGGGGAATATTTTTTAAAAAATTCAATTTTGTTTCTTTGGTTGCTGCATCATATGAGAATTATTTTTTGCAGAAATGTGTGTTATCCTCAGTGAGGCTAATTTGTCATACTCCCCTCTGGAAATCCATTCTGTTTTTTTGTTTTGTTTTGTTTTCCAGTCCCCATAATTTTGTCAGAATTAACTCTTTTTAGGTGTTGACTCTTACACTTTTATTTTTGAAGGATATCTTAGAGGGGCTTTATTTCTAAGTGGCACTCAAGTGTGAGAGCCCTAGGCAGAAAGATGGGGCAGCAGAGAAGGTACAGGATGACCTAGCAGCTGGGCAGCCAGCACTCTACTGGGCCAAGAAGGGGACATGACGATCCCAGGCAAGGAAGCTGGAGAGGTAGGCAGGACTGTACTTTGGTGCCTGGAAATAGTGTTGTTTCAATGTAAAAAGAATAAAAAAAAAAAAGACAAATGAAATTGAATGAAGAGACAAAATACCCAACAAAGCAAAGACTCAGGAATGAACTTTCGCCTGGGCCAAGCAGTGAGTTCACAGAAGGGCCAGGCTAACGTGTTTGTGAGCATTTTGGCCAGAACTTGAAACAGGGCGGGGCAGCATCCAAAGCACTAAGGTGGAATTTAGAACATGACTCACCAAAAGGGGGCAGCAGTTGGGACACAGATTATAAATAGAGTGTTTTTTTTGTTTGTTTGCATATATTTTTATTGATTTCAGAGAGGAAGGGAGAGGGAGAGAAAGATAGAAACATAAATGATGAGAGAGAATCATTGATTGGCTACCTCCTGCACACCCCACACTGAGGATCGAGTCTGCAACCCAGGCATGTGCCCTGACCAGAAATTGAACTGTGACCTCCTGGTTCATAGGTTGACACTCAACCACTGAGCCACACTGGCCTGGCATAAGTAAAGTATTTTAATCTTTTTTTTTAACCTTTTATCCAGTGATTTTCACCTTAGATTATTTTATTTATTTATTTTTTGCCTCCAATGGGACATTTGACAATATCTGGAGATAGTTTTAGTTATCACAATATAGGGGAAGTTAATATTGGCATCTAGTGGGTTGAGGCCAAGGATGCTGCTAAACTTAATCTTACAATGCATAGGATAGTCTTCCATAACAAAAATTATCCTGCTCAAAATGTTAATAGTGCTAAGACTGAGAATCCTTGAATTTTGCCAAACCTTGAATAATGCTTAAAATGCTTTCATCCAATTATGTTTTCATTTTTTCTTTGCCTCTGCTATTTACCACCTATTGTCTTAACAACAAAAAAAAAGAGTAAAACATGAATACATCAAGAAAATTAAGCTAAGGAGCATAGAGAGAATTCAAATATTAAAGATTGACTTCATTTTCTCTTCATTTTCCTTCACTCAATGGTCTAATTCAATTTATTCATTTATTTTTAAATTTTTAAATTAAATTTATTGGAGTGACATTGATTAGTAAAATTATACAAGTTTCAAGTGTACAATTCTATAATACATTACCTGTCTATTGCATTGTGCATTTACTACCCAAAATCAAATCTTCTCCTGTCACCAGACATTTGAATCCCTTTACCCTACACTACCTCCTTTTCCCCAACCTTTCCTCTAGCAACCACCATACTGTTGTCTGTGTCTATGAGTTTTTGTTTGTTTGTCTTGTGTGTTCATTTGTTGCTTTCAATTTTATAGCCCACATATAAATGAAATTTTATGGTTCTACCTCATACCTGTTAGATGGCTATCCTATCTAATAAAAGACAAAAAGGGGAATTAACCATACCTCCGCTATGCTTCCCATTGGCTAATCAGGGTGATATGCAAATTAACTGCCAACAAAGATGGCGGCCTGCAGCCATGTAGCTGAAGCGAACATGAGGCTTGCTTGCTCCAGTGATGGAGGAAGCCAAGGTTCCCCGCCTGACGCGGCCCGGCTCCAAGCCCGAAAGCAACAATGTTTCAATTATAGAAGCTAAACAAACCCCAGATACCTGCGTTCAGCCGGTGGTGGCCTCAGAGCTGGGAGCGCCAGTGACGGCAACAATGTTTCAATTATAGAAGGTAAATAAATCCCAGAATAAAAAAAGAAAAGAAAAAAAGGAGAGGCTGGGAGCTTCAGTCACC
>NW_005354673.1:62461-81122 GCF_000412655.1 Myotis brandtii
AAGAACCTGAAAAAATAACCAACTTTATAGATTTTACATTTTAGAGAATCAATAAGATTCTGCCTTTGAAGACAGAACTGGCTTCAAATCCTAGTCCTATTGATTAGTAATCATGTGATCTTCCTATAAACCTGTATTACCTCAGATGTTGAAAGAGATAGAAAATCTCATGGTTTGGGGCTGATTTTTAATATTACATGTAATGGTCTAGCAAGGTCTATACCTGACCAAGAGTAGCAAGGACAGAAAAAACCCTTGGCACCAAATGATTCCATCCAAATTCCTACAGTAAGTGACGTGATCAAACTCTAACATGGCTTCTTGAGGCTTAGGGCTGTATCTAGAATTACCCCAGACTCCCTTAAAATGTCTGCCTGAGGAAGCTCAACACAGCCAGGAGAATTCATTGTTTGTTTCAGCCAAAACCTGGGGATAGGCAAGCTCCTGAACCCCCTCTTAGAGCAGTTACTTTAGAAAGCTTGCAATTATATACCATTTCTCTGCCCATGTGAAACATAAATCATCTACTTCCCAAGGACCTAGAGCTGTGGTTGGGAAACTGCGGCTCACGAGCCACATGCGGCTCTTTGGCTCCTTGAGTGTGGCTCTTCCTAAGCCTTAGGAGTACCCTAATTAAGTTAATAACAATGTACCTACCTATATAGTTTAACATTAAAAAATTTGGCTCTCAAAAGAAATTTCAATCATTGTACTGTTGATATTTGGCTCTGTTGACTAATGAGTTTGCCGACCACTGTCCTAGAGGTATCTCTCTGAAATGGAAACATTCAGGGGAATAGCTCTCACATAGCATTCCTGTGGGGAGGTAAGGGCCTACCTTCAATGGGTGCCATGTTCTAACTAGAACAATGACCTCCTGTCACACAGACAAGAGAAGTCTGCTTCTCCTCTGGATAATCACCAATAATAAACCCAGAAAGCTAAGTCACATGGACCCAATTCCCATTAATACTCTTCAGTGCCTTCCCTTGGGCACACCCCAGCATGTCAAAGGCCTCCTGCCTATTGTTTTGGCAAAGTTGAGCTCATTTTAATCTGGACTCTCTCCCCTATTGCAGTGGTTGGTTTTCACTAAATACTATTTGTCTTTACTACCTTTACTAGTGTTTGGTTTTATTTCTGTTGGAAAACCTTTAACAACAACAACCACTACCACCACCATAGCTGTCACAATGTGGCAGTTTCTTAAAAGTCTCACCTGCAGACTAGTACAAAGAACAAGGAGGATTCTGCCTGTGAATGGGAATTTTCTTATCAAATACTATTATGATGGTTCCTCTTTTATTAAATGTATTTTATTGATTTTTTACAGAGAGGAAGGGAGAGGGATAGAGAGTTAGAAACATCGATGAGAGAGAAACATCGATCAGCTGCCTCCTGCACACCTCCTACTGGGGATGTGCCCGCAACTAAGGTACACGCCCTTGACCGGAATCGAATCTGGGACTCTTCAGTCCACAGGCCAATGCTCTATCCACTGAACCAAACTGGTCAGGGCTGATTGTTCCTCTTTTAAAAAAATAAATAGAAATGAGACATCAGTTATGCTAAGGCTAGATACTGTGTACATTTGTTTTCAAATTTAGTGTTCCATCAAAGATAACTATTTATTGGTTACCATGATCTGATTAGAAAAACGTTGTGTGTTTGAATATCAATCAAACACTATTTTCCAAGGTGAGAGAATAAAGTTGAATAAATGACGATTTATAGATACTTACCTCCCCAGCTAGATCTTAGGAACAAATAACCAATGATTAATAACACTCTGATTTAGTAGAAAGTTTTAGGATCAGTCAAATACATTCAGGAGCAGGGAAAGGTAACAATAATTTAACAATAATTTTTCGCATGACAAGGAAAGCAACCAAGTATATGTGCAACCAAGTCCCAACCTACAGAGTCCATTGGCATCACACTCAATCTCAGCTGCATCTATTCTATAGAAGAAACTGGGTGGTTCTTGAGAGTGTCCTACTTGGAAGTAGAAGTGGAAGAAGAGGCATTCTTTCCTCCCACTTTTGCTCTTTTATTTTAGAACACCCAAACTCACAGATTTTATCTTCTTAGAAAAAAATTGGTAGAAGGAATGATCACTTTGATTTAAGCAATACAGCATATTAGAAAGGGCTGAAGAATCTAGTCCAGAATCCACTTTGAAAATTATTCTTATTCAATGTACTGCCACAGTTCCTTATAATACCTCACAACTTCTGAAATCTAAGCACAAAGAGGGGCAGCCTGACTTAAAGGAAAGACAGGCTCAAGCAACAACATCCATGAGTTATGGTAGTTCCCACTCACTCACAGGTTGCTATGAGACTGCATCTATATCTATAAAACAAGAAACAGACTAATTGTTCTTGAGTGTCCTTCCAACTGGAACATTCTCTTTTATTTTTCAACCTGTAAGAGTTGGATGATTAATATTGGGGCCCTTGGAATAGGAATGGAGACCTAAATATTAAATTGCCACTCAACTTGGCACAGCCTTTTTAGAGCTAGATCACACCTATTTTCATCTTCATATTCTTCTATGATTTTAATTATAGCACTGCTTTAATAGATGGGCCCTATCAGCCCCGATTGCCAGCCAGGCTGAGGGACCCAATCCATGCACACATTTGTGCACTGGGCCTCTAGTGGAATAATAAAGTTAGAGAGAACATCTAACAGATAATACAGAAAATGGAAGAGATAGCTGAAAAGCTCCTGGGCAGGTAGATTTTAACTAAAATGATAAATCATGAGGGCTCAGTGCCTATGTGAACATGGCATCTGTTCTGAGGAGTTCACTATCTAATAGAGGATGAACAAATGAGAGAAAGAGAAGAGGGTTACTGGGTCTGAAAGAGCTAGTGGGAACTGAGTGATAAGACTTATTAGATCAGATGTTCTCTTACCAAGCTAGACTTCTTCTATTGTTGAGATTAACCAAAGACATCTATGCATATATGCATAGCCCATGGACACAGACAGCAGTGTGGTGAAGGCTGGGGGTGGGGAGAAAGAGGGGTGAAATTGGGAACATCTGTAATAGTGTCAATAATTAATAATAATAAAATTACTGTCCAAAGTTACATAACTGGTATTGGGAGTGGAATTAAAACCTTGGTCTGTCTGATACTAAATCCAGAGCTCTTACTACAAAATGAAATAAATCCACCTAAAGAAAAAATGCTGCTGGAAGCTAATAGAGAGGTATATGGGATACATTTAATGGGAGGAGAAGCTGGGGTCTGACTGGCCATGCATTTTAACCGTGACATGGCAGCCCTGCCCTTGTCTTCTCAGCTCTGATTAATCAGGCAGTTTGAAGAAGAGTGTGCATGATGAGGTCTGGGAAGATAACTCCAACTCTTCACCTGTTAGTGGACCAAACATGGACACTTGGTTAGGCACAATGCAATCTTAATTTCCTGTCCACAGCTTAGTTTATTGGCTGCCAGCACTGTTTTAAAAGGCATTTCAAGTTGCAAAGTTACAGGTATTGTCGGGCTCTATAGCATCATTATTCATGAGGGTTTCAAAGACCTTCAACCATTAGCACCACCTTGGAAATGGGCTTGTGGACAATGATGTCCCTTAAAATGCCTTACTCATTTTCTGTTATTCATGGTATTAGTCATTCAGTTTGCAGCTCTAACCCAGATGTCAGCTGGTGCACACTGAACTCTTGGAAATCTCTGTATAATTAGTTAGGAATTATTTCCATGATGCATAAAGCCCAAATGTTTTCCCATTTTGTATATATAGATATTACTATATGTAACACACATCCATATAATATACTATATATAATATGCATGCATTTGTCTATATGTTCTAATATACATGTATATTTTCCCCACTTAAACATAATATACTTATAATTAAAGGCCCTAAGGCATTTTCAAGGAGAAGTAGAAAAAAAAAACTTTACAGATACTTGCCATTTCTAACTACTCTGCAGTCTTCTGAAACAAGTTACCAACTCAGGTTTCTATGTCTTTGAGCACTTCTAGAAAATCCCATTAAAGAACATTTTCTTCTCTTATAGCCCTTTGGCTGAGAATAAATTGTAATTGAGAGGATGACCTGTGTATGCACTTCTTACTTAAGATAGTACGTCTGAAAGCCAGGGAAGCCAAGGCCGTGTTCTCTGTGTTTAAACTTTTATCTTCATTATCCCTATTATTGTCTTTAGTAAAGAAAGGCTTTTGCTGGAGACAACCCCCTGCCTTTAGCCAGGGACAAGTGAAATTTTTGAGACCAGCAGCTGAGAAAATACAGAATAGTTACTCCTCAATCTGGGTTGCTTTATGCAAGACTGGACAGTGAAAGCAGTTGCTCAGTTGCTGAATTAAGTGCTGTTGGGTAAAGCCAAGGTAATTCTTAAGAGCATACATGCTATTGGACAAACTTTAGCATGCTCTTTGTCCACCTGATTAGCCAAAGTGTAAGTGTGTGTGTGTGTGTGTGTGTGTGTGTGTGTGTGTAATCTCTTCCTGCTTGACATGAACTGCTCAATTCTTCAGGAATGAAAGCAAACAAGAGAAGAAATTAAAGGAGAGGAGGATGCAGCTTGAGAGGGGAATGTCAAACTAAGGATAGAATTGTCCTTCATGTTAATCAATCATTTATTCGTTTACTCATTGTTTTATTACATTCACTTTGTGCAATGCACTGTCCGGTGAAGTTTTTGCTCAGTAGCTGGCAAAGTACACAGAGATGGCAAAGTGTTGCTAAGCTGATAACCTTGGTTGTTTCCTTGTTGTCCTGCTCTTTGGCACTCGGGCACAAGTTAGGGCTTTCATGTCACTAACTGATGGAGGTGCTTTGTCATCCTTCCCAACTTCTCTCTAAGCCACTCTGTAATTCCAGCTACTCAAAGAGACACTGATGTTGGGCACCCCAAAAAACTGGTGCTATAGTGCTGCTATTTATTAGGCATATGATATGGTAAGTACTCAGGGATGTCAAGAAAGAAGATACATACTCAGGACATGCAACCCCTAGAAACAAGGGTAGTGTATTTAATAGAAATATTATTGAAATGGCTCTGATTATGGAGGATGAGTTTGGGGGTCTTCTCTCTGCTTCCTGGCAGTAGAAGGGGATACATTGATTGGTTAAGAGAAATAAAATTCAGTACTATGGAAATAAAAATCCATTTCTTTTTCAAGTAAAAAGGGGGCATATGTCTTTGATTTTTCAATGCTGATTTAATGCTAATATCCATGGCACACTCAAAGTGACCCTGGCGGATGTTTGACAATGAACCTGCTTTGAAATTCATCCCAGAAAGTAAAGTCTGCAAAGAGAATCCAAGATTCTAGCACTTCAGATAAGCCCGAAGGCCAACAGCACGCTTGCACTTGGATAGAGGAAGTTTCTGTGGGCTAGTTACTAAAATATGAGCGAGAGAGTCAGAAGCTTCTCTGATACCAGATTTTCCTCAGGTTTTCCACATGGAGCAGGACAAACTGTGCCTTATACTGAGCGTTTGATATAAAGAAAAAGGGTATTGAATTTAGGGAAACAATGCCTAAGTAGCTTTCTCTTCATAAATTAGTATGCATATATTTTATGTTGTGCTAAATTTAGCATAAATTGAACTGTGGTTTTTAAAAAGTAATAGCAAAGCCTGAGAAAGATAAGGAAATAGGTTGGTCATTTGTAGTCATCTATGGATATATGTAACTATATATAATAATAATAATATTAATTCAATAAAATACTAATAACAATAATTCTGTGGCAAGAATTTCTCCAGAGTTTTAAAATGTCAAGGACATTTTGCATATTTTCTTCAAATTCCACTTTGGTGATTCACAATACAGGGGCAAGTTAGAAAGTTATTGTTTGCCCAATTTCTAGGTGAGAAAAAATGAGACCCAGGTATATTTAAAGTCTTTTTTCTTTTCTAATGTCATATATAATCATATATGGATATAGACAACCATGATCCTCTCTGGTTCTCTTTCCACCAAACACCCTACTGCACAAAAGTTAAAAAAACAAATGGGAAGCCAATGGGGTTGACTTGGGGACACAGGGCAAGGCCAAGTCCATTATGAATGAGCAAAGATTCCTCTGTGTGGCCCAGTACCTTCCCATGATTCCGGTTAACATAAAGCTACACAAGGGAGCAGTGCAGTGACAGGAATGAGAATCAGACAACTGGGCTTCATCCCCAACTTGACCACTACCACCTTTTGTCAACTACTTCCCTTCTCCAATCTCAATTTCCTCAAATGTAAGGTGGCAAATATCATAGCATTCCCCTCCAAGGCTTTTGGCAAGGATTTACTAATTGAGGCGAATAAAGCATTTGGTGCAATGCCTGGCACACTGCAAACTCTCTCCACGTGTGAGTAGTTGCTATTATCACAGACACATCTACTGCATTCTTGTCAATGAAAAATATCTTTCTATTTCCACACTTGTCTCTGGGAAGTGCTCTGGTGGAAAGGATGCTCTCTGAGAAGTGTGAAGCACAATGTGACTTTAAAAAGCAGGGGGAACCCAGGATAGATGAGCTTATGGCTTTGCATAGTACATTAACAACTTTTAAAATATACACATATGCTTCTGGAACATGGTAGAAGAAGGAAGCTAAAACATCTATACTAATAAAAGGCCTGTGGCCATGATGCTGTAATGCTGTCATGACCAAATGAGCAGCAGCTCTTGCGGTGGGCGAGGCGGGCCGGGTGGGGCATGAGCTACTAGCAGCCCAGAGCTATGAGCAGCGGAGGGCGGGGCAGCGAGTGACAAGCAGTGATAGGCAGAGTGGCCATCTGAGGCAAGCAGAAGCGAGCTACATGCACACTGGGCCTCTAGTACTTAATAATGAAGTAACAATAACTTTAATTCTTCTTTAAAAATGAAAGTGGTGCCCTAGCCAGTTTGGTTCAGTGGATAGAGCATTGGCCTGCGGACTGAAGGGTCTCAGGTTTGATTCTGGTCAAGGGTACATGCCCAGGTTGCGGGCTCAATCCCCAGTAAGGGGTGTACAGGAGGCAGCCAATCAATGATTCTCTCTCATCATTGATGTTTCTAACTCTCTCTTCCTCTCTAAAATCAATAAAAAAAATTTTTAAAGAAAAATTTTAAAAATGAAAGTGGAGATGGGTAGTGGTAGTGGAGGAGGAAATAGGAGCAAGGTCAGAAATTATTCAATTCGACAGTTGGAGAAAATTTCTAGTATATTAACTCATTGGCAGGTAGGAGGTTAAATAAAACAAAACTTAGTAAAAGTCACCCTATTAGAAAAGACTGAGATATTTTAGGGCACTGAGTTTTGAAACTGTTACCTTTTTAGGACTGTTTGTAAGTCTTGGTAAAAGTCTGTTTCATGAATTGATCATGGGTGAGTGATGCTTTATGCAAAAAAGCTGGTGGGGTAAGCAGTTGGGGTTGGGGAAAAGATGGCAGCAGCACTGGAGGCGTCTCAACACCCAAGGACAGAAATCCACACCCACCTGAGCAAGCACTGACCATCCAGGGTACAGGAATGCAGAAATTACAGGAAATAATGACCCCAGAGGCTAGAGGAGGTGGAGACATTGGGTTACACACATGTAAGGTGCACATGCACACACATACACACCACACACACACACACATTGAAACAAGCATATCACACATGTAGCTATTTGTATACAAATGTACCTTTTATGTCTGTTTTTTTCTAGTTATTTTGCTCAATTCATAAAGCCTCTGTTACTCCAATTTAAATAAGCAGAAACATTTGGTGGCAGAAAATGCATTTGTTTTCCAAAGTTGCTTGTTCCCTTGGCATTTAAAGAAACAAAATGACTAGAATTTCACATTGATTCCTAGACTTTATATTACTCTCCTTTGCTACTATGCAAACCAGTCTCTAAATCTGCATGATGTGACATTTAAAGAGCAAGTGACACTATGAGAGGGATCAGCCAGGCGAGCAAGGATCAGAAATAGCATCGCCCCTTCCTATCTGTTTCCTGGAGTGCCGACTCAGTGAACGATCATAGGCCTCTACCCTCACCCAGATCGCCAACTGGGCCCTCATAACAGCACCCAACATGCCTGGTTTCCTGAGATTTCCGATTCTTTACAGGCTAATAGTCAAAGGCCCCACCCAGGCTGCTGCAAAATATGAATCTCATTGATACTGAATAAAGCATGACAATCTGAAGGCTTCTTAGAAGTCAAAGTCACAGTTTCCATTCAGCAGACTTAGACTATAGGATGGCGTTGCCCAAATGCCTAAATCATTCTAATCTATGAACCATGGGATAGTGCACGCTATTGGCAATGTTATTCACATTAAATTACAACATATTGTGCTGATTGCTAACACTATTTAATAGTCCATAGTCTGTGTGAGATATTTTGCTAAGAAAATGCTAGGAATTATTCTCACTGCAACCCTGTGAGGTATGAACTAATTTTCCCCACTTTAGATATGAGAAAACTGAGGCTAATAGGTGTGAAATAATGTTAGTAAGGGGGCACCCCTGGAAAGTGGCAGAATCCAATTCAGAGCTGGGCTTTTTACCACTACTCTGAGCTGCAGAAGAAAGCTGAAAAGTAATGTCACCTGTCAATTCAATTCCACTCTCTGCTTTTAGAAGTTGCCTCTCAAGCGAAGGTGTCATCTTCCTCCCTGGCCCCCGGCTGCGGTACCTTGCACCTCCATTCTTGTCTGCGATCAGAAAAGGGGGAGGCGGTGGAGCTGAGAAAAGCCCACCTGTGATCCCATTCATCTGATATGCCAGTCCAGCCCGGATTGTGTGTCACCCTGCATCAGGCAGAAAGCGAGGCCAAATTAAATCGGGCTGTCAAGACACCAGATTTGCAGTGAGGTGAGATGCTCTTTACTGTTTAGGTGAAAGCTCTGATTGAAAAGACAAAAGGAATTTAATCAGTCATTCTGCACTGCAGCGCTGGTAGCTCCAAAGTTGTTGACTTGCTCTCCCCCTTGCCGGCCCTTCCCTTCCCAATGCCCCTGTGCACTGAAAGCATTGGGCTAAGCCATCCAGCAAAGCTTCAGTAATTGCATTACTCGCCCACTGTGTGGGTAGCATTTTATGGGGCTGAGCAAACAGGCAGGTGCTGGACCAGAAAGGGCACGCTCTTCCAGGGCTGGCTCAGGATCCTCACGATGCTTTAAAGCAGTGGTTCTCAACCTTCCTAATGCTGCGACCCTTTAATACAGTTCCTCATGTTGTGGTGACCCCCAACCATAAAATTATTTTCGTCGCTACTTCATAACTGTAATGTTGCTACTGTTATGAATCGTAATGTAAATATCTGATATGCAGGATGCATTTTCATTGTTACAAATTGAACATAATTAAAGCATAGTGATTAATCACAAAAACAATATGTAATTATATATGTGTTTTCCGATGGTCTTAGGCGACCCCTGTGAAAGGGGTCGTGATCCACAGGTTGAGCATCGCTGCTTTAAAGTTTGACGGCCAGAAGCAGACATACCAGTGCAACCTCAGGTGACAAAGGACAGTTCCGTGGTGCCCATCACTCAGGCAAAGGGACACAGAACTGAGGGCAAGCGTGTAGAGGGAGAACTGGGGATTTTGGGCAGAATCTCTCTGACTATCCAGTGAGATTAAGGTAATTGGATCATGTCAAGGCCAGCCTCTCTTAGCAAGACTGACTCAGAAGTAAGTACCTTGGTTTTTGTGATTTTCTTAAAATCAGAGGATGCAAATATTTGGTGATTGAATGAAAGAACGGGTGAATGAATGTATGTTACTAAGTATTCCACACCAAACAACACACACAAACACACACACACACACACACACACACACACACACAACTTAAAATGACAATATCTTTTTAGATGGCTTAAATCTGAACAGACCAATTAATAAACACCAGATTATAAGTGCTATAACATATTTGTTCATAATCAGATAGTCTATACTTCCACAAAAGGCCTTGGTATTTATTAGGCAAATGTGACCTCTGCTAAGTGGTAGATGCCAAAGTAAGCCAGAGTATGACCTAGATTTTACTGGCCTTCTCTGTCCTTCTCCCAAAGGAGTAAAATATAGAGACTCAATGCTTTATCAATTCTAACTTTAGGGCTGACATGCATCACTGCTTTTAAATGGTTTAGGAAGAGGAACTGTACAAAGTCACACCATCTCTTCCCTCTTTCTTCCTACCTGTCTGTACTTTGCACTTTGTAAGACATTTTGGTTAAGGTATGATAGATTTTACTTGGCTAAACACAACATCATCAATGACAGGGTGCTAAATAAGTAACCTAAAGGACTGTCCCCAAGCCCCACCATCACTGCTCCCTCCCTTCACATATGGGAATGACTACAGAGAGGTTTACGCTGCTATGCCTTTGGGCTTCACAATCAACACTCGAGTGTACATTCTCAATTTAGAATTTGTCCAGTGTTATCAAAACTCACCAACCCTGACAGAATATGGCTATGCTCATAGCTGAAGTTTATTTTCATTCAGAGTATAAATAGAAAATAAACGGGAGAAGAACCAAGATTTTTTTTTTGTAAATTTGAAGCTTAAAGCCCTGATGCCAATCAGTGTTTGATAAACAGAGATGGCAGGGGAAAACCATCAAATAATGAATGTAAAATCCATCATCAATGTGCAGTCATATTAAGTTACTCATTTTATTGTTCTGTCTTAGCAGTGTCTAAGTAACCTCTGGGCTTGTAAGTACGAGAGATTGCTGACAAGTAATAGGAAACAATTAGGAAATACTTTTTTCCCCTTTCTGATTTCTCAATTAGTGAATTGGAAACACTGTCAGTTGCATAACCCATAACCATCCCCCCAGATTCTGTACTAATATAGTCATGATTTTATTTATGAGTGCAATCTACTCAGCCAGTTAGGGATACCATTGGGTGTTCAATGAGATGAACTGAAGCTTCCTGGGAAATCTTTTCCTTTTCTAATGAAAATGTTAAGGCATAACTAGTACCTGCCTCCCCTTTTATATTGACTTTGAATATGAACATAATGTCTGAGGTGGTAATAATATTGTCATATGCAAGAGAGTGACACCAACATAATAAACAAGACAGAGTGACATTCTTGAATCCTGGATAACATTACTGAATGTCTGAACCCAATACCTGTAAATGTTTACCTCTTATATTTTTTGGGGAAAATGAACAAATAAAACAAATGAACAAACAAAACACCTGCTTGCTTACATCACATGTCCATGTTGCAATATTTAATAGTAAGCACACAGCTCATGTCGTATGGATCCAAATTCATCCCTTTCTTTCCACCTTGAAGGACAGCACTCTAGGCCACAATTCCCTCTTACTTAGCGATGGCAATAACGTCCCTCCCTCAATAGGATTATTTATAGATTTAAGATCTAAAATACACTCATCATATTGACACTAGAAGCTCTATTGAAAACACGTATCTGATATTATCACCTGCCTACATAATTCTCTTCAAAACTTTCTCATGGCTCTTAAGATAATGTCTAAGTGACTTTGGGAGTCTGTAAGGCCCTGCTCACCACCCCCACCCTGCGGCATTCCAGTCTTTTCCCACAGCGCCCAGTGGTTTTTCCTAAACATCCCCAGACCTTCATAAGCCTTCTCACTTGCTGTTCCCTATTTTGCCATTTAATCCTGTCCATTTTCCCATCTCAGCTGGGCCTTGACCGCAGCTGGAAAGTGGCATTCTTTGCTGCCTCCCCAGCACACATTCTTTTCACCTCCATCCAGAACCCCTACCTGGCAAAGCGCTGCTTTTTCTTCAGGGGTCCACTTTGCCCCCAGAGTCCATGTGCCCCAATAGAGGACCCCGACATGTTCTGGGATGGCCTGATTTTAAAACAGCCATGCTGTCTGTTATTGCCATCACTAAGTTATTCACAGCATTCCCTTAACCAAGGTTTGGAGACAGGCATGTTATTTAATTTGGGCTAATGAAACACAATGAAAACATTTTGGAGGGTCTCTGGGAAATTGTTTCTTCATTCTAAAGAAATTGACACTGAAATAGACACCCCCTTTATCCTCTTTATATTCTGCCATAGACGGCTGTTCCCTGAGAGAAGAAATGGAATAGCAGCCATTGAGTGACACTAACTCTGAATTCCATCCACATTTTGGACTTCCAAGTTCATGCTCTGTATCAGATTCCCCAGGGCTGCTGTAAAGAAGTATCCTCAGCTGCACGGTTAAAAAAAACAGAAATGCATCCTTTCACAGTTCACGTGGCCCGAAGTCCAAAATCAAGGTGATGGCTGGATTGTTTCCTTCTGAAGGCCCTAACAAGGAATACCTAACAATCGTTGGTATTCCTTAGCTGGTAGTTGCAGCGTTCTAATGTCTGTCTCCATTTTCACATGACTTTCTTCCCTCTGCGTGTGTCTCCTCTGCCTCTCTGTCTGCAACTCTCTCCCTTCATTGAATTTAGGGCCCACCCTAATCCAGAACGACCTCATTTTAACTTAATTACATCTGTCACAAAACCCATTTTCATATAAGGTTCATATATACAGGGGTTAGGACTTCAACGTATATTCTTCAGGGACACCATCAAACATACATGAACCATCAGATTTCTTATTTTTTTAAAAAGCACTTTATATTGTAACGTCTATTCTTTGCAGCTGAATACTAGTCAATACTCCCTCCTTGCCTTGCCTTCCAAATTCAGGGTGGTCTTCCTTATGCTCACAAAATTTGGCTTCCCCCCTCATTGAACTTAATCCATTTTGCTACAGTTGCTTTTGAATTGCTTGCTTTTTAAATTAGTCCTTGCACAAAGTGAGCCAACTCCCCTTGCCTGTCTAATCCCAATTTTATCTGCAACACTTAGCAGGAAACCTGGTGCATATTTGGGGTTCTATAAATATTTGTTAAACAAATAAACTAAATCAAATCTGAGAAATATCTAAAAGTCGGAAGTGCTTTTAAATCACCCAAAATACCACTACCCATGTGAAAATACTGTAAATATATTTGTGTCAATGCTTCCAGCATTTTTATACAAAGGTTTTTCATTCTATAATTATCATACCGATATAAAATTATGTGTCCTGCTTCTTTTACTTCATATACCACACACTTTTCTATGTTATTGCAGTCTTCACATACTTCTTAAACAGTTGTGTAAATTCCATTGAATGGTTGTACGTGCATTTCATGATGGAGGACACAGTATATTTTTGTCGTTTTTAAGGTTTTCTGAAATATATCATTCTTTATATATAAATATTTTTCTAATACATAAGAATATGTTTTAGTATCAATATAAAACAGGCTTAGTGTAATGAAATTTAATGCCCCTGTCAAGATGCAGGATTCAGAGAACAGAGAGGCCTATTTCATGGGCAGAAATAATCAGGAAGGTTCCCAAAAAGTGTAAGAACAACAATCAGATTAGGGAGCAAGCAGATCGTGGACACTCAAGAAGAGCTGAGGCCCAGCTGGCATGGCTCAGTGGTTGAGCGTTGACCTATGAACCAGGAATCAAACCGTGTCAGGCATATGTCCAGGCTGTGGGCTCAATCCCCAGTGTGGGGCATGCAGGAGGCAGCCAATCAATGATACTCTCTCATCATTGATGTTTCTATATCCCTCTCCCTTCCTCCCTGAAATAAATACAAAAAAAAAAGAAAAGAAAAGAAAAGAAAGAAAAGAAAAGAAAAGAAAAGAAAAGAAATGCTGAGCAAGCAGTGAGAGCCAGGCTCCCTCCTCACAGTTTCATTTCTCACCATGGAATGTGGCTCTCATGTCAGAACTGAGTAGCTCCCTAGTTTTATCGGACTCCTGAGGAAAAAAAAAAACAAGAGATAAACTCAAGTGTAAGACATAAGGGCCAAATGTACTAGAGTTTTCTCTTCCTGGCATCTGATCATTGAATACATTTACGATAACATGCATATTTTGCTTGCTCTGAGGACACATTCAAAAGTAACCTACAAATAAGTCATGAAAATGTCATTCTAGATAAGGGGCCTTTAGTGAAAAAATCATAGACTGAACCTTATGTTCTCATAATAAACTTAAATTCTTAAGTGAATTAAACAAGGACCAATGGCATTTGGCTTTTTGTCTAAGGAAGAGTAGAAAGCAGGAACAGAGCCTCATTTGATGGTATAGTTTATCTGTAAACATTTTGCATATTTTTATTTTCAACTAAAGTCTCAGCTCTTCCCCTGTAAACAAGTCGTGACCCTAAAGGAGTCGCCTGGAGAAATGGATTCAGTACAAAGGATGCTGGTTCAAGTCCCAACTTTGCCACTTCCCTGCTTTGCAATTTTAGGACAAAACATGCTGCAGTTTTTTTTTTGTTTGTTTGTTTTTTGTTTTTTTCTGGGATTTGACTCCTGCATTCACAGATTGAAATGATCGGACATGATAATTCTTTAGATGCACTGCCCTCTAAAAATCTTTGATTCTAAGCAATGCATGATGTAAGGCTAGACAACAAATTTACATTTGTTGAATATTGATCCTATCAATGCAGTAAGGTAATAAGCTGTAGTCTCAAAGAGTTAATTTTGAAAAGTAAACTTCCATTCAATTCACTGAAGTAGCCTAGGTTCCTGGCAGTCAGATAAATGAAAGCTGAAATTGTTTACAGGAGAAATCCTGCATCCTTGAAAAGTCTTTCATGGTTTATCCTAAAGAAAATAATTATTTTGAAGTCCACATATTTCTTCCACAATGGAGACAATTTGGACCCAACCGTATATAACCATACTGCTTCTGTCAAAGGTAAAATGTTAAAGCAGATTTTGCAAGTATGTCTTACAAATATCATAAAAATTAAAAGGCGGCAGGCAGCTGGCACCGTAGCAATGGAGAACACAAAGAAAAGCAATGACATTTGAATTATTCAAGAAATTCTCCTACTCACTCATACGTGGTGTGAGCTTCACTGAATTGAAATATTTTAACATGAAATTGCCGTTCTGCCTCCAGGATTTAACTCCCGGATGATTACTGTTCTAAAGAGGATACCTGGGTTGGTGGCTGTATTTCCCAGCATCTGCAATAACAGATGGCTTGCAATGTGTATGGTGCCATGTATTTTTAGTTCTTTATTCTTTCCTTCTGGATTATAAGATTTAGAGAACAAGCTGCTATAAATAAGCCTAACATACTTGAGAGAGCAATGCTACTAACTCTTTATAGATATTTAAGGTCAAACAACAGGGTGCTGAATGTATCAAATGGCATACACATTATTAGAAATTTTTGAAATTATTTGAGGTACCTGGTTATGATAATAGCATATTGGGAAAGTGATCATGCCAGTATTAGAGATAATCAAGTAGTTCACTATAATTTTATTAAGAAGTTAATGGTTAACAGGGAAAAAAGTTAGATGTCAACAGTTTCCTATCCTTTAGCTACTATTGTTCATCCAAGGTGCCAAACTCTATTCACTGACTAGCCCATTTTCCCCACCTCCCACTGTCTTGCAAAGCTTTATTTATCAAAGATGAACAAGACTAAGGAAGAAAGATCTGAGTTCTAACTGCAAAGCCAGTACTCCCAAGAAGGGTGGCCATTAGCAAAACCTTCAACTTTTCTGAACCTCAGTCTCCTCATCAGTACAATGGGGATACTGACAAGTTCACATGGCTTCTGCAAGGATTAAATAAAGCAATGCATGTGGAACATCTAGTCCAGTGTCAGAAGAATATATTAATTAGACTTATGACCTTACTATTATTGTAGAGGAAACAAATTTCAGCCACTTCCAGCTAATGAAAACTGTCTTATCCCTTTGAAAATTTCCTACATCTGCATCCATAACCTTAATCCCTGACAGTGTCCTCCATGCAGCAATCACACTATGGGGAAGAAACAGATGTTGGTGAGGCATCTGGTCTTAACTGGCCAGGCATCCAGGAAGGACATATTTATTTATTGAGTATTTTTCTGTGTCCATGGGTCTTCTTAGGCACTAGAAATGCAAAACAAGTTCAAAAAAGGTGTAATTGTGTAAACTGACTATTTTACTCATGACTAATAATGGGTTTTACATTCTTCTTGAACTATTGATCATATGTACCATAAAAAAGTAACTTGTCTTTGGCTATGCAATAAAGTGAGACTTGGACATAGTTACCATTGTAACATTACTTTTATATATAGAAAAATTCCCCATGTATGTGTGGAATCATTATAGATGTAAAAAATGCATATACTCATTTTTACCTTGTTATCAAGATAAATCTTACACAGTGAAGTGTACGAATCTGAAAAACAGAGCTTGATTTTTTTACATGTGTATCTCCTGTGTAATCATCACTCATATCAAGAGAAAACATTTTTAGATGATGATAGTTTTATCTCCTATTAGTTATCTTTCTTATCTGTCAACTTCAGGGCAAGCAACTTGATTCTTAACCTTCTATATGATTCTGTAGAAATAAAAAATGAAAAATAACCCTGAAATATTCTAAGAAAACACTTTTTGCTTAACAACTTAAAATAGGAAACAGCAGAAAAATCCATGTTCTATTAAAACTCAGTTATTCAAAACTGCTAATGTTGGTATTTGTAAAAAAAAAATGTAATAGAATTCTAGACTTTAGACCAATTACTTCCTGTGACTAGATAAGCATCCTTTTTGTGTTTTAGTTATGTAATCTGTAAAATAATGAAATAATAATCCTTAGCCTATATACCTTACAGGAAAAATGTAACAATCAAATGATAAAATGCATATGTAACTCATTTTTAAATTGCAAAAGTCCATAAAAACCAGTTTAGTCTTTTTGTCAGACAAACCAGTTTGGAATGTTTCAAGTTATTCTGATTTAGTCCCAAAAGAAATAGATGCCATATTTTGACTGAGAAACGACTGAAGTTTTTTTCTAACAATCAACTGTTTATACTTGATTTGTACTTATTCAGTTTCTCCCAGTTAACAAATATCTTCCTCATAAATTTTTCCCTTTGGGTATTCATGCTTTTTTGCTACAGCAGTGATTATCTGTGATATACTAGAAGGAAATTTTATGTAGTAATAAGACCATGATTATTGAGTCTCATTTTAGAGGTATATCACAGAAATAACTAGCAAGCATTTTGCAATCTATACATAAAAGTCCTGAGAAATGCAAGTTCATCATAAAAATCACTCTTTCAAATTTATATTTTTAATCAGGAGACACCTGAGTTATAAAAAATGCTCTTTGAGCCCTAGCTCAGTGGATAGAGCATCTGCCTGCAGACTGAAGGGTCCCGGGTTCAAGTCCTGTCAAGGGCACATGCCAGGGTTTCAGACTTGATCCCCAGTAGGGAGCCTGCAAGAGGCAGCTGATCAATAATTCTCTCTCATCATTGATGTTGTTTTTCTCTTCTCCTCTCTTTTCCTCTCTGAAATCAATAAAAATATATATTTTTAAAAAAATGCTCTTTGATGCAGATACCATTTATGGTGATTTTATTTAAATTTCTATTTGAATCCATGCATATTTACTTGTCATGGGCCACTTTGAGACTTTATTTTCAGGAAACTATTTCTGTTTACATTTTTTCCCTATGTACTACATATACTTAGGTTAGATGCTAAACTTTCCAAACTGTTCACAAGTGTCTTTTGAAAATAATACCCATGTATTAAAAATTGAGAATCAATATCTGAATCAAATTATTTTTTCCGTCACTGATATCAGCTGCATTTCCCAACCAAACTGGTTCTCCACAGCTGGTTCTCAGGACTTGACCTTCTTTGCACTGCTCTTAGAGTTTAAGTCATATAGACATTCAATTCTTGAAAGAGTTACTGAACAACCCCAGGTCCCAGAATCTACACTAGCTGTTACTGGGAAGTAAATATGGATGAAAAACACTACCTGGTCTCAGGCCTCTTAAAATGTATTAGTTATGACAAATACACAAAACAGATCTGACCAGAAGACCATTGGAAATGCAGCTGGTGCTATGAGAATAAAGCCATTGACCATAATCCCTTTAGGGGATTGAGGAAGTTCTTATCCTATCTAATAAAAGAGAAACATGGTAATTAGCCATACGGCCGCTACCCTTCCCATTGGCTAATCAGTGAGATATGCAAATTAACTGCCAACCAAGATGGCGGCCGGCAGCCAGGCAGCTGACACGAACAGGGAGGCTTGCTAGCTTCAGTGACAGAGGAAGCCAGGTTCCCCGCTGCCTTGCCGGCCTCTCAGCTGCTCTCTAAGAAACATTGTAACAAATATAGAAGCTAAACAAAACCCCAGAAACCTCCTTTCAGTCAGCCAGGCTCCAGCCAGCAGGATCACAATATTGTTTCAAATACAGAAGGTAAACAAAGGCCAGAAACCTGCTTTCAGCAGCGGAGGTCTCATAGCTGGAGCCGAGCCTCAGAGCTAAAGCTGGCCCAGAATAAAAAAAAAAGGAAAAAAGGACAGGTTGGGAGCTTCAGTCACCGGCCAGCCTGAAAACAGCCCTCAGCCCCTCACCAAGGCTAGCCAGGCACCCCAATGGAGACCCCCACCCTAAAGGAGGTATGACCAGATGCAAACAGCCATCATCCCCTCACCCAGGCTGGCCAGGCACCCAAGCGGGACCCCCACCCTGAAGGGGGTGTGACCAGCTGCAAACAGCCATCATCTCCTCACCCAGGCTGGCCAGGCACCCAAGCGGGACCCCCACCCTGA
>NW_005354673.1:81459-85829 GCF_000412655.1 Myotis brandtii
GGGTGGCGCTGCAACCTCCCCATCGACCCTGCCTTGAGTGTGACAGGGGGCGGTGCCCCAACCCCCCAATCGGCCCTACCCTGAGCGTGACTGAGGGTGGCATCGCAACCTCCCGATCCGCCCTGCTCTGTGCATGACAGGGGGTGGCGCCCCAACTCCCCAATCGGCCCTGCTCTGAGCCCGACCAGGGGCTGCACCTAGGGATTGGGCCTGCCCTCTGCCACCCGGGAGCAGGCCTAAACCAGCAGGTCATTATATCCTGAGCGGTCCCAGACTGCGAGAGGGCACAGGCCAGGCTGAGAGACCCCCCTCCCCCCCGGAGTGCACAAATTTTTGTGCACCGGGCCTCTAGTCTATAATAATAAAAGGGTAATATTCTAATTAGACTGGACATCCTTCCAGACAAAGCAGGGGCCATAGGGAAGCCAGCCCAGGTCCTGGGTGCCAGAGGAAGCCGGTGCCGGCAGCTGGTGGAAGGAAGGCTTATTCTTGTACGAATTTCGTGCATCGGGCCTCTAGTCACATATAAGTGATAGGGTTTTCAAGTAAGTTTAGAAAGTAGAGATAGAATAAAAGAGCAAATAAGGATGAGGGAGAATCATTGATTGGATGTCCCACTGGGGATCAAGCCCAAAACCCAGGCATGTGCCACACCAACCAGGTGGGCCTCATAATTTTTGAAAGAGTGATCAGAGAATCCCAAAGTCTGGAGGTGGCAAAGGCGATTGAGCAATTTAAAGAAACTAGAAATTATATGTATTGCATTTGAAGTGAAGAAACATTACAAGTGACTTTATATCTCTTTTAAATTCTTGTTTTGTTCCTAACAATAATATAAACTAAGAAATATGTTTCATGACATTTCATACTTGAAAGGGAAGGTTAATTCAGAATTTCATCCAAATAATAAACTGATACACCACATTTAAAGCATCGTGATAATAGAGTTCATATGAAATACGTCTGCTTTGTTGATCAATGTTACATTTGGTTTCTTTTCCCTTGGAGAAGTCATCCTCTTTTCTTACCTAAGGGATTTTACATTCTGCAGGTCTAATTTCAGTATCAATATTTGGATGACTTTATTGACAATCCTTTTCAGAGACTCTAAGAGATTGTGGTGGCCATAACACATGTGGATTATCTTTGTTTTACACAAAGAAATATGATTCCTGCCACACTGGTCTTTCATCCCTCATAGCTGTGGTCACTTGTTTCTCATACACAGGTCAAAAGCTAGCTCAGACTCTGGGATTAATTCTCTCCTAATCCAGAGAATTTAAACTCTAATCAATACAACCTGAGCAGAATGGAGTAATTCTTACCTAGAGACCAAGATCTATAACTCAAATTTTTTTTGGCCTTATTCCTTTGACTAGACTTTGATCTTCTATTCAGTTCTAATAATAACACACATTTTTGTTCCAATGAAGCAGTTTATCTCCTTTAAAAAATGCTGGAATATCAATTACTCCAACATATCTCACTAAATATTAAGCCTACCAAACTCTCCTGTTTATGTTTTTTTTTTCTAGTAAGTGATATTTTTCACTAATAAAATGAAACATCAGAGTATCTACATAAGAACCTCTTGCTTCCTAATAGAATATGTTCACTCTGGCAAAGTTATTCTAGAAGTCCTTAGGTCATGCTCAGATGGACATAAGGATTGAAAATTATTTTCTACATAAATGGAGAATATTATACTTGGCAAGGGCTGACCAGTATCTTCAGGATATAGAAGGAAAACATTAGTGCTTAGATTAGGGGACAGCACCTGGTGAAGAAGTGTTTTCTGCAAGCTTGGAATGGCTATTGCTGCTGCTCGAGTGACTTCAGAAAATACAGGAAACAGAGGAAGAATGACCTAATGTCCAGCCATGTCCCCATGGAGGAGGGTATCACACTCTATTTGTTTTAAACCACCTGAATAAATAGGCTACAGGTAGACTTATCTATTTGCACCAAAGTATAGCGAAAATTTTAACCCCAAGACCTCCCCAAAGAGAATATATTCCTGAGAAGGGTTTCCTGATGATAATGTAAGAGAATGAAGCATTAGAGATATAGTGAACAAAGTACTGGACTTTAAGATGGGGGGAAAGAAAGATTCCACTTCAAGAATGTGTTGTTAGCCAGGCCTACGGAGCCTCTCACAAAGGTGCATACAGTAAAATTCATGGAGGAGGATCATGGAGATTTGTAAACCTGAACTGGAAAAATAAATCCTTAAACTGGCTTCAAAATAAATTACAAGTCAGCCTCCCTTACAAGCTCGTTTTGATTTCTGAAAATTTACATTGAAAAAAAGCATATTAAATTGGATCCATTGTTACTTTTTTTTCTTTCTAATCTCTGCTGCAAACTTATTCCGCTGTGTATTTCTAATACTTAGAATAGCAACTGGGCCATAGTAAGTACTTAGTAAGAATCAAATTGAACTAAAATACACATTATTGAAAATATATTTTGCTTTTACTTCTTATTTCATCTTTAATAATAAAAACTTCTTTAGTAGGAGCTCATAGCGGACAATAAGAATTATAGCTGTAAGTTAATTTTCTAGGCAATTCCTTCTCCCTCCCTCATAAAATACAGTAAAAATATAATTCTTTTTAAATTGCCTTTTGTATGTAGAGTTATTATGGGAGAGTTCACTTCTCATACATCTTAAGGGAGAATATGCATTGCATTTGGAGAATGACAAATATAAGGCCAAGAAAAGGGACATGTGAGAACTTACGGTAAAAATCGCAGCTTACATATGTTCTAAAACTATACATGGAGACAATTTGTTGGCTATTTGTACAGCAGGGTGCACTGCTGACCCTACAGGGACATTCAGGAGATAAGCAAGAGGCATGAGCACAAGAGAAACACATTTTATGCTGCCTTGAGGGATGAGTTCATGTTGAGACTGTGTCCTGCCTATGACCACCCTCAGCATAGGGGACAGGGATGCACTGGGGGAGCAGTGGTGAGAGAAGAGGAAGGTTATTCCAGGAGCATTGCATATTAGGAAAATGCAGCCAGCACTGTGAGGCCAGATCTTGAAATACCAAGAGCCAAGCATGACCGTAGGGTCAGAGAAGTAACTCAGGATCTAATTCTAATCCCTTGTTTGATTGTTAGCTTAAAAAGGCAGCTGAAGTCTCGGGACTCCTCCTCAGGGCTTGTTCTCAAAATCAGACCAGGCTTATACAGGTAGGCAGAGTAGAGAGCGGACCACACTGTCTGATCCCAAACATCAGCAAGGTGGTTTCTTATCTAAACCTTGCCCTGTGTCACCCTGCTTTTGTGCTTTATTAGAGCCGCATCAGAGAGTCTTCTTAAAAACAAACCATAACAATATCCAAATACTTTGCAGAGAGTAAAATATTGAAGCCACCATCCCATTGATCATATTTTCTTCCAAATAATAATAGAATGGAGGAGAGGAATTTATGCAGAGGCTAGGGCTCTGGCTGCAAAAGGCAGTGCCAACAGGTGGCATAGACATGGCAATCCCAAAGTCCATGCTGCGTTCTCATAGACGGGCCGGGTGGGCACAGAAACTCTGGCCAAATGGACTCAAGCACAGAGGGACACACCAGCCGATGAGGTGAAGGAGTGCACAAAATACAAACTGATTCAGTAGGCATCTATTGATACTCTGAATCTTGTGAAAAGTGATATATATCATGCAAAACTGCAGGGACAGAGCCAAGTCCATTAGATCATAGGCACTTTTAATGCATAAAATATTAGAAACTTAGCCCTAGCTGAAATGGCTCAGTGGATAGAGTGTCAGCCTGCAGACTGAAGGGTCCTGGGTTCGATTCCAATCAAGGGCCCATGCCTGGGTTGTGGTTCCATTATCTCTCATCATTGATGTTTCTACCTCTCTCTCCCTCTTCCTTCCTCTCTGAAATCAATTCTATATAATAAAAGGCTAATATGCAAATCAACCAAACTGTGGAACGACCAGTTGCTATGACACACACTGACCACCAGGGGGCAGATGCTCAATGCAGGAGCTGCCTCCTGGTGGTCAGTGCACTCCCACAGGGGGAGCACTGCTCAGCCAGAAACCAGGCTCATGGCTGGCAAGCACAGTGGAGGTGGTGTGAGCCTCTCCCACCTCTGAGGCAGCCCTAAGGAGCAGTGAGCCCAGCGTCTGGCTGGCAAGCACAACAGTGGTGACAGGACCCTCTCCTGCCATGGCAACACTTAGGACCTTAAGGGGGATGTCCGACTTCCAGCTAAGGAGTGGGCCTTAGCCGGCAGTCGAACATCCCCCTCGGGGTCCTGGATTGCAAGAGGGCGCAGGCTGGGTTTAGAGACCTTCCCCCATGCCCAGTGCACAAATGTCATGCACTGGGCCTCTAGTA
>NW_005354673.1:85845-103499 GCF_000412655.1 Myotis brandtii
ATATATATATATATATATCTCAATACTGGTAGCCTAGAAACTGATGGTATAAACGACTGATGTCCAGTTCGGGGTGCTGGTTTTACTTCTATCTTGCCCTCTCTGTGGTGTAAAGGTCGTGAACCCTTTTAGGGCAAGGCCTGTACTGCTCTCCATAGAGGCACTCAGAAGCAGTGACTATGAGCATTGGAGTCTGGTTTTGTTCTTTCTCAGCTGGGGGACCTTGACTGTTCTTTGCCACAGTTTCCTCATTTTTAACATGGAAAATATAGCAGTACCTTCCTCCCTGGGCTGTTGGAAGGGTTAATGGTTTTAATCCTTGGAAGAGTTTCTGATGTGGACACGCTGTAGAAGTGGTAGCTGTTATTATTTCACCCAAGAATTGCAAAAATACAAGGGGCAACATGAATGAAGCTGGCGACATTCTTGTGTGACTTTTACAGAAACAATAGAGAAAGACGAGTTCACTGTTTAAGAGTTTAGCCACGTTTAAATGTCATACGTGCCTCAAATCTAACAACTTCAATAACATTTTAAAGAATGATGTTTGAACACTCAGACCTTAGCTTACACTGTGGTGGTCTGAACACAAAACCAAAAAAATAATGAGCTGAAACAAACATTTAAAAATGGGTTGGGGGGATGAGGGGCATCTATAATAGAGTCAACAAATAGAAAGAATAGAATCACGGCTCCATTACAAACTTCTACTCAGTAAGAAAGAGAGTTGATAAAATAACCATAGCTCAAGTCCATTAATGTGACAGTGGATGTCTTATTGATTTTTATTTTATGTTGTATTGAATTTTGCCCCAGGAGAGCCATTATATCTTAACTTCCCAGCAGGAGAACCTCCCATCCCATTTGTGGTTCAGGAGGCCACAAATGAGTCTAGGAAGTCTGCCCTATGCTTGCCAATCTACTGGGCCAATTTCATGTTGTGAGGGAATCCCAATAGAGTGGTTTGGACTGGATATCCCTCCAGGACCTGAGTGAGCTGGACCAGTCAGCGCTCATCATCCCTGAAGCGCATACATCTAACCGTTGTACAAGGATGTCTCTGGAACAAATCATTCTTCCTCATCCTCTCCCATCTCTCACCTCCCTGGATAGACTCAGCTACATGGGGGTAATGGGGCAGAGGTGCTAAAATTTTTATTGTCCCAGTATTTACATGGATAGCAGGAGCTCAGGGTCATTTAGAGTCTGGTCCTTCTTTGTTATTCCTTCTTTGGAGTTCTGTTGGAAAGGACAGCCAGGGTGTGTGACACTCCATCCTTCTAGGCAGCCAGCTGATGATTGACACATCAGGATACTCACAATCAAAACCAGCTGTGTGGTGGTAAACAAGGACCTTGTTGTCACTGGGCCCATTTTCCCAACTAAGTCTTTGATAACAATTTGAGTCACACATTGTGTGTTGAGCCCCTAGGTGGGTTAAAGGCACAGTGAGATTCATAAAGTATTTATACAAATTGAAAGTGACAGGAAACCTATAAGAATTTAGGAAGAGAGACAGAAAGAGACCGGAACTGGTTTAGAGGCACTAAAAATATTCTTACAGGTAACATAAAGGCTTTTGTCAACAATCATGGTTATACGTGAAAAGTGTTGTTGGAAATATTGTAACGAATTTCTTGGTTTATCTCCTGCTATCTGGTGACATTTACACTCATCATGGAAACTGTCAAAGCAAACCCCCTGGGCCATTGGTACCTCCCTTATTCTGCTTTCAGACCATGTGCAGACAGGAAGGACCTCAGACTGAAGCCCTGACTACATATAAAACGCATTTGACTTAATTTTTGAGTTAATTCGCTGTGAGTTTGTAAAGGTGAATTTGTTCACTATTTCTGTCAAGATGGTCAAAATATGCCTCTGCACAACACACCATGCACATGCATAAGCACATGTCTTATGATTCTCTCCATTTTCTGTTTTCTTTGGCTTCCTTTGGAACATGTCCCATAGTTACAGTTCTCAGCAGTGAAACAATCAGACGAACACAATAACTCAGTAATGTTACTCAATTACAGCTGGGTGGCTCTCTCTGTTAATGACAAAGAGGTCCTTCCCCATCATTTAGAGGGAGGATGGCTAATGGAGTAATCAGAAAACCTGCCTTGTTGTCCCACCTCTGTCCTTGGTTATGTGTGACTCAGGGAAAGCCATTTTTCTCTCTTATTTTCTTCATCTATAAAACGGTAAGTTTTTTTTTAGATGATCCCACAGGCACCTTTTAACACAAGAACTTCAAAATTACAAGTTCAAAGAACAATTTATGAATAATTTAGGTCAATTAGATGAAAATTAAGAAGTCTAAGCAAACTTTTACAGAAAAGGGCTGACTTAGGTGCATTTTTCTACATTTTAAAGTTTGCACAATCAAGTCTTCAAAGCCTTTATCTGTCACAACATCAAATGATTTGTTAGAGTTCTCTCTAATTTTTCTCATTTTGGTCTGAACTCTCATTGCCCTCACAGTCAACATAACTAATTCTAGTCTTTATTGATTTGATTATTTTTATCATACAAATAATGCATGCACATTATAAAAACAATTGAAATTAAACTGTATATAAAAATAGGTTTTTCCTTTACAACTAGAAAAAATACTTAAATATCCTTAAAGAAATTTTCTACACATATTAAACACACATATTCACATGCATTCTTTAGATATGCTATTATCTTATTTATTGGAGTTAACAATATATCTTTAAAATCTTTCCATATCAATATATATTTTTTAATATGTCCCCCGCCCCCATTCCATCAGAGAAGGAACAGTCCTTTGAGAAAGAAAAGTTGTTTCAGGCTTCCAAATTTAAGAGGAAACATTTCAGAGTCCCTTGCATCTTGGTGCCCGAATTATTCCCTCACCTAAATAAAAGCTTCATTTTTACTGCAATTAGAAGATTATGATGTTCAGGGTCAGAAGGCACTTTTTGACATTAGCAAATATTTTTCAGGGAAAGCTCCAACTGCTTTTCTTCTTGAAAAAAAGTCAGATCACAAAATGGTAACAATCTAGATAGATGGTAGAGTGTGACTGCTGTTGAATGAGTTAGGCTTTCCTATGTAAACATTGGTGATGTCTCGATTGACAGGCTTGCCTTGACAACTGATCATAAAAAGATGCTCACTCTTGGCAAGGGAAGAGGTAAAACATCTGGTTTAATAGATGTTGATGCACAAGCAGGGATGTCAATCACCTTCAGATTGGATTGTTTGGATTTGATGCTAAGTGGAAATTTGCAGATTTGATTATTAAAATGACAAAGCAACCCTCTATATTGGCCACAGGGATAAACATCATTTGGAAAATAGAGCAAAAGCCAATGTTTCAGCCATGCGTATTTTTTCAAAAACAAAATTCATTTCCTTTAAAGCCAGAGATAAGAACAGTGTTTTTTTTTTTTTCTCTTCCCCAAATGATGTCCAGACTAAGGAATATGACTTTTTTCTCTAGTATTGATTTTTTTTCCAAATAGCAAAATCAATAATTACCAACACTGAGCGCTTATTATGTACTAGTCACTATGTTCAGCAATTTACATGGACTATCTCATTTAATCCTCATAACATCCCTGCCAGGTGAATGTTAATATTATTATTTTACAGATGAGGAAACAAATTGGAAGCAGTTAAATAACTAGTCTCCCATCTAAAAAGAGGTGGGACTTGGAATTGGGCTCCATCCCTCTTCTTTCAGAGCCAAACCAGGACTCCTCTGCTATTTAATTGTTTTCTATCCAGCAACTTGACATAGTGGGGTATGTCACATCAGGAGTTCGCTTTAGCCACCAGCAGGGCATCTGTTATATTTCTGAAAATTAGATGTCTTGTGGGTAAAGGACTGCAATTTCTCTATTGCCATTGTGAACTATTGGTGATGACTAAAGGGAAAATCATTTTTGTATCTAGCCAAAGCATTACAGACCTGAGAGCTATGTCTTTGATAGACTAGATCATCCCCTCAGAGAGTCGATGTCACTACAGTAGGATATGTTGTTATGTCTGTTGCTTGCAAAAGTATTTCATGTATTGTATAGATGATTGTAGAAATGGAGGACACTTTATATCACTGTGTCGCTCCTACAAAAGGGAGAAATGTTTTTTTTGGAACGTTAATACAAAGAAAAGATGTGCACATACCGAGCCACAGCTATTTGTGTGTGAGTGCATGTGTGTGTATGAGTGTGTGTGAATTCATGTGTGAATCAGAATCTAAGTGAATGTGTGACAGTGAGGATGTGTATGTGAAACCGAGTATGTGTGTGTGATTGTGAGTGTATATGTTCTTAAAAGCATAATAAATCTTAAAACCAATTATAATTATTTCTTTGATTTGGCCACTAAGGTACTTAGAATTAGATTTTTATTTCACCTCTAGTAACTATACATGAATGCATGGTATTTTATGAGCTAAATTGACCTTTTCCTTTATCTTACAGCACTACCATTATTTATTCCACTTATCCAGATTTCTTTATGCATTTTTAATTTAAAGAGTTGCAGCATTATTCAGGTTGGCCAAGAGTTGGAAACAGCCAAAGTGCCTATGATAGAGGACTGGATAAAGAAGATGTGGTACATATACACAATGGAGTACTGCACAGCCATAAGAAAGGATGAAATAGCATCATTTACAACAACATGGATGGACCTTGAGAACATTATGCGAAGTGAAATAAGTTGAACAGAGAAAGCTAAGAACTATATGATTTAACTCATATGTGGAATATAAAACTGAAACTTATGGACACAAACAGCAGTGTGGTGGTTGCCAGAGAGAGAGTGGTGGGGGAAGAAAGGGGTCCTAATATGAGGTGACAGGAGAAGATTTGACTTTGGTTGGTGGGCACATTGTTGTCCTATATAATTTTGTAAATTAGTAATCCACACATGTAACCTACATGTTCATGTTGACTAATGTCACCTCAATAAAATTTAAAATAATAAAAAAGTTGCAATCATTTCTTTAATGGGTCTCTATTTATTTATTTTTTGTCTAAGGGGGAAAAGTCAACTCCTAAATAAATATATAAATTCCTTGAGACATAGCATTCTCCTTTTTAAAATGAGAATAATAACACTCCCCGCCCACCCCCCGGAAGACAACTGAGGCAGGTGAAAGAATTTCTAAACTAGTAAGTTGTATTCTACTGTAATAAATTATTGTTTCACAATTCTTATGTAATTGCTATATTGCTATACACTATTTATAGCTTCAGGATATTTTCCTGAGCTAAAGCCTTTATTCAGCACAATAAAATAAACACTTATTAGCACTCACCACGTGCCAAGTCCTGTTCCAAGCCCTTCACATGCATTAACTTATTTGATTTGTACCGGAACCCTGCTGTACAGATAGAGAAACTGTGTCATGAGGAAATGATGATAATTTGTCTAATTTTAAAGAGCTAAGACTTGATGCAATCCTGATTTAGAAGGAGTGTTATTAGCTTCTTTATATTACTTTAGCACATGTACTTGTTATTTTAAGAGATGTTATTTTTTCCTTTTCACTAGAGCTCTTATTTTATCATTTCAAGATTATAAATTTAAAGAGTTTAATTTAAGATTTAATTTATCCTATTACTCAAATGTACCATCATAAGGCTGCTATTTAAAATATCAATTGGTTTTATTCAAAGCATTTCCCTCTTTTTACCAAAGAGGCTATATACCTCAAAGGCTATATACTTCAAATGGAATGCACTAGAATGTGAAAAGAAGCATCATTTGTAAGAGTGCAAACTATAAACAAAAACATTTATAAGCAATATAATTAAAAAATTACAATGTGATATATTCACATAGTAAAATATAATGCCACATGAAATATGATCTACAACTACACACAAAAACTATGAATGCATCTCCTAAATATAACATTGTGAGAAAAAAGCTATATAAAACAGTACATGTAGTATAATTCAGCTTCTCTGAAGGACAAAAATAGGAAATGTTTGAGGTCAAGGTAATAGCTACCTTGAGTTATTCAATGGAAAGAGGCATAAGGAAGACTTCTGGGTTTTCATAACATTCTGTTGATCTAGGTGCTAGTTTCACTGGGCTATTATTTTTTTTATTGTCTTTAATATTTTAGAGCTGTTAAAGGTTCACAGCAAAATTGAGAGAAAGTACAGAGATTTCCCATATGACCCCTATCCTCACACATGCATAACTTCCTCCATTATCAATGTCCCCAAAAAGAGAGCTGCATTTCTTACATTAATGACCTACATTGACACATCATAACTATTCAAAGTCTATGGTTTACCTTAAGGCTCGCTCTCTGTGTTGTACATTCTTTGGTTGGACAAAAGCATATTGACATGTGTCAGTCATTATAGTATCATACAGAGTATTTTTAATGTCCTCAAAACATTCTGTGCTCCTGTTTTCATCTCTCCCTCTCCTTAAGCCCTGGGAACCACTGCTCTTTTTACTGCCTCCATAGTTTTATAATTTCCAGAATTTTACATAGGTAGAATCATATAATATGTAGCCTTTTTTGATTGGCTTCTTTCACTTAGTAATATGCAGTTAAGGTTCCTTTATGGTTTTTCATGGCTTAATAATTTCTTTTAGCACTGAGTAATTTTCCATTGTCTGGTTTTAACATAATTTATTTATTCACCTTTGAAGAACATTTTGAGTGCTTCTAAGTTTTGGCAATTATAAATAAAGGTGATGTAAGCATCCATGTGCACAATTTTGTGTGGACATCTTTTAAACTCTGTTAGATAGATACCAAGAAGTATGATTGCTGTATCATATGGTATGAGCATGCTTCATTTTGTAAGAAACCACCACTGTCTTATAAATTGGCTGTACCATTTTGCATCCCCAGCAGCAATGAATGAGAATTGCTGGTGCTCTACATCCATGTGGAACTTTTGTCAGTGTTCCAGATTTTGGCCGTTCTAATACATGTGCTACGGTATCTTGTTTTCATTTGTAGTTCCCTGATGAGATATGATGTTGAGCATTTTTTATATGCTCACTTGTCATCCATATATTTTCTTTGTTTAGGTGTCTGTTAAAGTCTTTGGCCCAATGTTTAATTAGGTTGTTTGTTTTCATATGGTTAGGTTTTGAGTTCTTTTGTATATTTTGGATAAATGTGTCTTTTGTATATTTTTGTTAAATGTGTCTTTTGCAAATATTTTCTACCACTCTATGGCTAGTATTCTCATTCCCTTGACATTGTCTTCCACATATCAGAAGCTTATAATTTTAATAAGACCCAGATTATTTTTTTATGGATTATGCCTTTCATATTATATCTAAAAAGTCATCACCATCCTCGAGGCCATCTAGGTTTCTCCTATGCTATCTTCTAGGAATTTTATAATTTTACATTTCACTTTTGGCCCATGGTCCATTTTGAGTTAATTTTTGTGAAGGCAGTGAGGTCTCTGTTGAGATCCTTTTTTTTCCTCTTTGCATGTGGATGTTCAATTGTTCCATCACTATTTGTTGAAAAGACTGTTTTTGCTCTACTATACTGCCTGTACTCCTTTGTCAAAGATCAGTTGCTTACATTTAAGTGGATCCATTTCTGGGAACTCTATTCTATTCCATTGATGTATTTGTCAATTCTTTCACCAATACCATACCATCTTGATTACTGTAGCTTTATAGTTAGCCTTGAATTTGGGTAGCGTCAGTCCTCCAAATGTGTTCTTCAGTCAAAGATATTGATGGAAATTATTAACTAGACATATATTAAACTCCCCCTCCTCCAGCTAAGAGCTGCTTCAGCCTGGAAGTCAGCACTGGTGAGGAAAGATGTGATCTTGATGAATCTCTGCACTTCCAAAGCTCTCCTTTCTTCTTACTCCTTTGCTGACTGTTCTTTCCCAGATACGGTGAAAACATTGGGAGGGGATGGATGAGATGGAATGAGATATAGAGCACCATAGGCCAAGAAGATGGTTAAAAGCTAATGCTTCCTCCAGCTCTGAGTATTATGTGATATTCCTACAGTGTTTATCTGCTGGAATCACCTTGCATCTCCCCAAAGCTCAATTTTATAGGGCCCTAAGTGACCCCAAGCTGATTCTTTCACCTATGTGTCCATCATTGTGAAAGTAATCTCTTTTCTAATATCCTGAAAATATTGTCTCCACTTTCACTATCTTTCTATAATCTCTAAGTGATTTATGGGGTTCAAAAGTCATAAAATGTTCTCATTTCCTATAATAAATTCCGTATACATACAGTGGTGTTTGGGATTGTATCATATTAACTTTAACATACTGGTGGTTGGTCTCTATTGTATGAGCAATTCATTGGAAATGGAGGCAGATAATCCAATACTGGTATTCTGTTGGGTAAAGGTCCAAGCATATATGTGCTCCATTATAAAACATCATGATCACACTCTTACTACTGGTTACATGAGTAGCATTGAATAAGCTTTGCACCACCAAGGATAACTTTGCATTTTCTTTTTTATGCAATTTAGTACATTTTAAATTATTTTTTGCAGCATGAGCATCTATTATTCTAAACATCATCTTCATCATCAATTATATGTTTAAATAAAAATAAAGAAATAAAATATAAACATTATGCTAATGTTAAGATCTTCTACACCTTGTGCTTGCTTGGTGAAAAACTGTCAGTCTGTGAAATATATTTCTCTGATGTTTCTCCAGATAAGCAATATTCATTTCACTCTGCATGGGAACCATTGAGCATTGGAAATTAGCAACATTTTCTTCTCCCCCTGTTGGGTGACCATACCCTTCTCCCTCTATTGAAAATCTTGCCTTTCTTCACCTTTCTCATTCAGCCAGTTCCAAGGATTGCCTTTCACATTTTGTTCACTCTTAGGATTATCAGCCATTCTGCAATCACTTTATTGATTGATATTGATTGAGACTCATAATGACTCACTGTTGCCTAGTGTTTTCACAACTCAGGTGTCTGTTTCAAAGCCGGGCGACCCAGCAAGATGATAATAATGGAAACAGATTTGAATGTATCAAACAATGTTAAAAGCACTTTATTTCTACCATTGATTTCATTATCACAACAAACCTATGAGGAAATATTGAATTATTTTCATTGCATGTAGGCACCAAGTGATGAAGTATCTTGCCCAAGATGACAGTGCTATTAAAGGAAAGTGATTTCCAGCAGGCACACAGGTCTTGCTAGAGAATACTTGCTTTTCACATTAATGCTATACTTCCCCTGACTACAGTAACATTTTGTGAATCTGCTTTTCCTAACAGTAGAGAGATAAGTAATGAGTATTTAACTCAGTGCCACTGAAGTTGAGCATACTTCTGTGATCAACATTTTCCTTTCATTGTTTATATAAATAGGCCAAGGTGGAAAAGAGGCAAATGAATTAGCTAAGTAGCATTTTCTGACTCTTATGGCGTAGGATGACCAGTTTCAATGCACATGTAGACTTATTTAGTTACTTATTTTTTGTTTTTAAATTCTACAAAGCAAATTTATTTAATTTCCTCTCAGGTTTCATGTTATATCTGCGAAAGAGCTGAAAGGTTTCATGAGAGTATTATTTCAACTAAGAACACCTGCAATGGTCTGTCACATCCTTTTCTCCAAGAGTTTGTGTTAGCTTACAAGAGATATCTAACATTTTCTTCCATATCTGTAAAATGTTTTCATATATTTTAACAGCTATAATTTCAATAATAATCCAAATTGAAATATGTCCTCACAATTTTGGCAACATTAAATA
The DNA here is from genome assembly GCF_000412655.1 of Myotis brandtii. Classification (NCBI taxonomy): domain Eukaryota; kingdom Metazoa; phylum Chordata; class Mammalia; order Chiroptera; family Vespertilionidae; genus Myotis; species Myotis brandtii. The sequence continues at coordinate 95,582 of NW_005354673.1, forward strand.
TAGGTTTTATTTAAATAAATGATGTTTAAGAAATATCTTTTTAAGTACCTTTGTCCTAGTCATGTTTTGAGTTTTCATAAATAAGCAAAATTATTCTGTAATGGTTTACTTGCATTTATAGTTCACTTATTCATTCTTTATTTTATTACCGAGCTCAACTCTGTTTAAATAAATGTCAATGGGTGAATTGATAACTTTGTCTAAATTCAGTTTTATTTATTTTGACTGTTATAGTTATGTTGTTCTATCTGATTGATTCAAGGGATAAAGTCTGGTTTAGAGGCAACTATTTTTCTCCTGTTGCCTGTCTTGGAGAATTCATTTATTATCTCTCGGTATGAGTTTCCTCATTCATAACTTGGAGAAAAATAATCTACCTTTAAAGGTTGTGTTAATGATTAGAAATCATCTATTTAAAGTGTACTTCATAGCACCAACACATAGTAGGAATAAACAAGATAAACATTGCCACAGTCACAATAATCACCATCGTTATAACTGTTGGTTCAAATTATTTTCTTTGTTATCCTATAAATACAAAGTGTTGCAAAAGTTACTTATTCCCCTGTTAGATTTCTAAACATGAATTCCATATAATTTCAAAATTTGAGAACAGTGGTCTATTCCTTCATATAACCACCTAATAATAACAGTCAGGTAATGTCTGATGAAATTAGAGAAACTGGCCAAAACATATTGATACTGGGACGAAAATGTTAAATGAAAACATATACCTATCTGACCAACTTTTAATTTCATCTTATTTCAGATTGCTATGATATAAATAAAATATCATCTGTCTGGCAGACTGTTTCGTTTCTATTAAGATGGTTTATGTGAGTAAAGCACGACCCTTAAGACGGCAAATGGTGAGATTTGATTATCCCTTTGATAACAGACTGACATGAAAATATTGTACAGGGTAATTTTACATGGATGCAATTGACTTGAATATAGTTATGAAATGTAGCTATCCTAGAATGTTTTATTTCATATTTTTAAGCCCCTAAAGGACATCTCAGATTTTCTTGTCACACGCATTCAGTTAGTGTTGATCTAAGTCCTCTGAATCCACATTTTACATTTGGCACCTCTACAAGTATAATTTTATATTAATTACTGTTACTAAGAAAATGCTGTTTATATTTTAAAATATCCTAAATGGAGATCTCAAGCCTTGATTAGAGTGGTGTATATTAATCATTTTTTTCAATTTAAAATAAAAATATCAATTATTTACCTAGTTATGTTATTAAGTATCTCTAATCTTAAGTCAAAGGTGATTATTGCATTGGCACTCAATACCTCACAAAGAACACTTAAATGATTTTTAATTTGAAAAACAAAAATCTGGAACCCATAGGTCATTTCTTTTTACTTTCCTTGTTTAACTGGTCAGAGGTTCTGGTTACATTATAAAATAGTTACTTTTATCTTGTAAAAAAAAACTCTCAACTTTATGTCCATTGATGTCATATTTCTTCAGCTGAAAATTAGTATATATTTACTTGTTAAAACAAGAAACTCTGCCTTGTGGTTAAATGAAAGAATCATGTGCTTTCAAACCCTGACATCAAGATGAAATCATAACCATCTATATAAATAAAAGCCTAATATGCAAAGTGCCCCCTTGGGAATTCAACCAGGAGACCGGGAGTTTGATTGCTCACTATGACATGCACTAACCACCAGGGGGCGGCACGGAACAAAGGAAGGCCCTGGACAGCAGCTGGGAAAGGGAGGCTCTGGCCTGCAGCTGGCAGCAGGGGAAGAGAGGCCCCAGCCGGCAGCCAGAAGGCAGGCCCCGGCTGGCAGCCAGAAGGCCCTGACCAGCCCTGATCGTCAGCCAGGCCTATGGACCCTACCCGTGCATGAATTTCATGCACCGGTCCTCTAGTACCACACATATTTGTAAAAGGCATTAGTGGGAATTCATAAATCACATTTTGGAACACTAGGAAACATTTTATTTAAAGGAAATTTTAGTTCTAATTACATATATAGTATCATCTTTCTAAGCAAAATATAAAAGGCAATTATATTAATTTTTAAATTATTTACAATAATTATATATTAAAAGTAATTTATCTGATTTAAACTATTAATTCTATAAGGCAATACAATTATAGTGCCTAATTAAAAATACAACAAAATAAAATTATGGAGTAATAATTATTTTCCCCTTTTCAGAAAAAAAGGATTATTATCTATCTTTAACATTTGCTTTTTAAAAAATTAAAAAGAAGAATATCCACTAAAATAAAATGTTGTATTAGTTCTGTATTACTCCTATTATTAGGGATTCTACCAATAGTTCCAATTATTTTACAATATTATACTATTTTCTTTTCTTAAGCTTATACTAGTATTAATTATTTTCCCCTTTTCAGAAAAAAAGGATTATTATCTATCTTTAACATTTGCTTTTTAAAAAATTAAAAAGAAGAATATCCACTAAAATAAAATGTTGTATTAGTTCTGTATTACTCCTATTATTAGGGATTCTACCAATAGTTCCAATTATTTTACAATATTATACTATTTTCTTTTCTTAAGCTTATACTAGTATTTCTATGGTCTGTGTGATTATAATTACATTTCTTAACCAGATTGAGCTTGTCATGGATAATAATGGCACCATCTCTTACAAACAAAAATTGCCACACAGAAATCATAGATTGCTCAGCCAAATGAAAAGAAATGATCAGACATGGGGATAAGAGTTTCTTTTCTCATTCTTGATGGTGTTGTAAAAACACTTTGGATGAAAACTTGCAGCTATAAAGTCAACATAATAATATGATTAAGAGATATTTCTTGGCCTTTCTGAAATAAAAATACTCCACTAATTAAAAATTCTTTTTTATTACTAAAGTTTTTCAACACTTTTGTCCCCTTTGTGAGGCCTGATTCCAAATCATTTAAGTGAGCATCTTTGTATCTTGTAGACTTTTCATTTTTTCCCCATTAATTTGAACTTTTTTGGACTCTGGATATTTTAATTGCAGGTTCTATTGTTAAGACTTTACTTTCATTTATATAAAAAAAAACTGCTTAAAAAAAAATAACACAAGGAAGGCTTTGAGGAGCAAGAGACGAATTGGCTCATTACTGCTGGGTGAAAACTATTATGATGCCCAGATTTCTCAGAGGGGGAGACTGTTTTCTATAAAGGTCTCAACCTTTCATGTTCTACACTCAACTTTCAGAAGAATGGATCGCAAAAAATGTCCATAATCCTCAAAGAATCAGAAAAGACAATTTTCTAAAGAAAAGTACTCATTATTTATTCTGCAATTGCTATTTATCTCAATGGAAAGAATTAATGAATTCTGCCATTCTCTGAGAAAGAGCTTAGGACTTATATGTAGAATGCAGAGCCTGAAGACTGGAGAACTGGTGACTTCTCTTGGCTTTTGATAAGAACTGTCAAAGTCAGTACTTAAGCAGGACAACTTATCTCAGAAGCTGAGGACTTGGCACATTGAGGTTAAGAGTCTGGCCTCTGGGTTGGTCAGTCAGCTTTGCTCAGGAATCACATAGTAAACTTTGAACTCTAGCCAAGAAATACTAATGATGACATCATTTGGAAGCTGAAACAACCTAAAGATATAGTTAGTTTCTTCGATTTTCACATGAAGTCTACACAGGTTTAAGTTACCTATCTCAATTTTTTAGTTAATTCATGACAGGATGAAGTCTAGAAACATGGACTGTTGTTACTCCATAAAACCTCACTTGTTTTGATCAAAGGTCCAGGAAAGGTTGGATAGAGAAAGAGAGAGAGATCATGATAAATTTTTCTTAATATAAAAATCCAGAAAGTATGCCTGCCAAGTGAGCAGAATGGCAATAGTTTTTCTTTTTAATCCATTTATTCATTGGGGAAAGCTTGTGAAGCTCCTATAAGCATCTTGGCACTGTGACAGGGGTTGAAGACAAATAAATAAATCAGATCCCTGCTGATTTCTTCTTTTATGGGGTTGCTATTATAGATAGGAGGGGATTTTGTAATGGACTTAGATAGGAGCAGAAGAGCCTAATTAAGTTTCCTTTGGAAAGGTGAGAATTTACACTAGCTTGTCTACATGAGACCAACTGGGGGAGCATCACCCATATATGTACATATAATCCTCTTTACTTGGGTTACAAGACAAACAGTTGAACACTTCATCTTTTATGAGCTCAGATAACTTAGAAAATTCAGCATTATTGTTACAGTGTTATACAAGAAGAATTTAAATAATTTGCCTGAAGTCATCAAATGTGTAAGTGGTAAAAGTATAAATAGAACCCAGATAATCTGACCACTGGCTCTGTGTTATTCCTACAACACTATTCTGATATCAGAGTGGTGTTAATGCCTCCCTCTGTACTTGCTTTTTTATACCAAAATCAGTATAAAGTTTAATAAATTAGAGCAATCTGGTTCAATAATATTATCAATTTATTTAGGATTGATTTTACCAGGTTTTTGTGCTAAACACTTTATAGTGATGATCTCATTTAATGACTAAAATGCCCTAAAACACTCCTGATTTCTTCCACATAAAAATTCAGAGAGTTTAGCTTTATAAAGAGTATGTAATTTACTAGTTGCCTGGCTTTGATTGCTAAAGTCGAGGTTTCAATTTTGGTCCGTTCAAAGGCAAAGTCTGTGCTTTCAAAATAACAAAAAACAACTATGCAATTATTTCAGTTCTTTCAGGTGTAAACTGCTAGTGTTGTCTATAAATGTCATACCCGTTTAAAACATTGCAAAACACACTATCTTTCACACAAATGACTAACCGAGTATAGCAAGAAAGTTATTAAGTGAAGCGAACACAGAAGCCAAAGAACCGAGCAGAAGATAAAAAAATGAATCCACAACTTCAGTTGTCGGGAATGCTGTGTCAGAGACAGAAGGCAGGAAAGGAGGGAGACAGAAAAGCTATGCCAAGTGGCCGGGGATGTTTTTGCTCATGTCACGGAGAGCAGGCTTAGCTACAATCAATGTTCACTGAAGAGTAGAACATGCCTAGGGAGATGCTGAATTTATTCCCATGTATTTAACTGATTCCTATATTGTGGTGCCAAGTAATAAAAAAATAATTTTGTAATAGGCCTTAAAAATAAAATGTGAGTTAATGGAAGGATGAGGTTCTCATAAGGCTCCACTCTTCTTTAGAAGGAATTAGGAAAACCTGATTTCAGTGCTGCTGACATGTCCGGGGGATTTGTTGGTTTGACGAGGAATTTATTTTGATGGTCATAACCTATCACAAGAAAAGACTTGGTAGAGCCGCACAGCTCCCACATCTCTCTCCTTCTTCAAGTGTCTAATCTAGCATCAATCAGAAAACATAGCTTAGGTGTTATCATTGCTAAAAATTTCTTAACTTACTAGTAAATATTTTATATTCTGCCTGAAAAGTAAGCCTAAGTCTTGGAGGCACATAACTTTCATGTTTGCTGTCCTGTTCTCTTTGCCAGTAATGATCCTTTCTTACTTTGTTTCATGTTGGTGCATCTGCACAAAATCTGATATAGAGAGAAAGGAAGACTTTCTAACATTTCCCACCTGCTTAAAGCCAAAGAGGCAAGATGCAAAGATATGGATTCAAGGTTTACAACTTTACAAACATATGCACAGCTATTAATGCATATGTCCCTCAATGTACCCTGTAAGGCAGGGTATTAGGTGATGTGGAAACATGATGGCAAGGCTGTTTCAGTGCAGGAATCTCCTCATTGTTGGAAGAAACTATGAAGAAGGTGGTGCTTAGTCCAGCCGTAGCATTAACTTTTAATTGTTGCACAGATAGAGGCCACTGTCCAATCATGATAAGCCTCCCCACCTCTATACACACACACACACACACACACACACACACACACACACACACTTCTTAAACAATAATCATACAAGAGTAAACATCTGATTTGACTAACTAGGATGTTGCCCTAAAATATAATAATGACAAAAAGCACAAAACAAACAAAAAGAACCCTCATCTTGGTAAAAATCATTTATCCACTAAGCACTCTGTTAAACATCTTACAAATATATCTCATACGTTCTTTACAGCATTCTCACAAGGGCACTAATCATATCCTCCATTTATACTAAGAAATTTATCTAATGTCAAGTTGCTGGTAGTGGCATAACCAGATTTAAATTCAAATTTAACAATCTCCAGACCCAGGTTCTTCCACCCCACTCCATGTTGCCTACAGGAATGCCAAGTCTCCTAACGGGGTCTACAATGTCACCATCTGCCAATTAATCACCAAAGACCTATTGATTCTCATCTAAATATTTCATAAGTCCATCTATACTTCCTTGTTCTAGACTGTCATTGTCTTTTTCTTGGACTCCTGCCTCAGCTTGCCCTTCTGTTTCTCTTCCAGAAATTTATCCACTTTCTATACTGAAATCAAAAGGGTCTTCCTGAAATGTATACCTTATCAGACCCTTCTGTTGCTTAGAAGTATGCAGATATTTCTGATTATTAGCCTCATGATCAATTCAGAACTGGTCTTTGCGTACATACAGTCCTTCATCATTTCACTCTTGCTCACTCCAACAGCGTCAATGATCTCAACTAGCAACTGTCTTCTTCATTTCAGCACACTCTAACTTGTATTCCCACCTAAACATGCCATGCTCTCGGTCACCTCTAATGGGAACACATCTTTGATCCTTTGTCAAGGTCATCCTTTTCTCCATTTCTGCCCTAGGTTTAATAAATACCACATGTCCTTCAGGATTCAGCTCTGCAATTTCTCCCTCTTTGAAGCCTTTCTTGAGTGTGGTTCTTTACAGATGTCTTCCATGGCATGCAACTCTACCATAGGCAGCACTTATACCCTAGAAACACTCTAAATTTTTCTTTATTTTTCTCTTTTTCAGGTCCTTTGAGTTTAGGTGGCTTAGCTAAGACAACAAAGCCATTAACCGGGAGAATAAAAATTAAATTCCAGTTCCACCTTCTCTCAATTGCTTGAATATAATCTCATGGTGATTAGCATGCTAACTTTCTCCTCACTTCTATTTAAAAATAGGGATGGAGAAATTTCCATATGTGTTCATTCCTATTCCATCATATATTTGCTACAACTTTCATCACCATAATCACAAAATAATAATTCATGTAATTACTCTACAATGTTCTGTTAACTTTTCCACCATTTGTACTGATATCTATCTATCTATCTATCTATCTATCTATGCCTGATTTTGTGCTGGTCTCAGGATATCAATAACCAATATGGCTGCACAAGCCCTTGTGGTTCTTATTATTATTGCAAAATGCCCTCAGCAATAACCATCAGGAAACTTTGAAAAAAAAAAAGAAAAGGTTTATTGCTCACACATCTTAGAAAGCACCTGGTACATCTGTTGCCACACAGGAAGGTCACAGGTGGAGAAACACAAAGAGAGGGTGCTGGCCTGGGGATCTGCTCTAATTGGCATTCAAGATGAGGGCCTAAGTTTTTACAGGCTCATGTTTTACTGGTGAATTTCAAACATAAGGGCAGGAATTTAAAGCACTGGAAGAAAAAAAACAAGTGACTCAAATAGTCAGTTAAAATTAACCAGGATGCTAAAACAATGTGGGGGTAGTGGATGGCCAGGCTCTCTCTCTCTCTCTCTCTCTTTCTCTCTCTCTCTATCTCCTATCTAATAAAAGACAAAAAGGGTAATTGATCGTACCTTCGCTACTCTTCCCATTGGCTAATCAGGGTGATATGCAAATTAACTGCAAAGAAAGATGGCGGTTAACCGCCAACAAAGATGGTGGTTAATTTGCATACGTAGGCGCCAAGCGATGGAGCAAAGGCCAGCGTGGCGAGCTCCTCATTCGCCGCACGCTGGCCTCTGCCACGCCCCCGGGGCCCACACTCGGCGAGCGAGGGGCTTATCTACTCGCTC
>NW_005354673.1:103765-118148 GCF_000412655.1 Myotis brandtii
TTTATATATATATATATCAATATATTAATTTCAGAGAGGAAGGGAGAGGGAGAGAGAGATAGAGACATCAATGATGAGAGAGAACATTGATTGGCTGATGAAGCCCACACCTGGGTATGTGCCCTGAATGGGAATTGAACCATGACCTCCTCATTCATAGGTCGATGCTCAACCACTGAGCCATGCTGGCTGGGCTGGTTTGGCTCTTTATCTAGTTCTTTGGCTGGAAATGTGTTTATTTAAGACAGCCATCTTTGATGTGGATGCCAGTCTGCAATGAGTACATGGGCTTGTAGATTGAAATCAGGCACTTGCATTACAAAAAAAAAGGAAACCACTGTCAGGGCTTACAGGATGCTCCAAAAATCTCTAGATTGAAAGAGAATTTAGAACACTAGTTCCCAAACTTTGCTGCATTTTGAAATTTGGGGGAGTTTTAAAAATACCAATGCCTGGATTCCAGCCCCAGAAATTCTGATTTATTTGTTATGGGGTATTGTGTAGGCAGCAGGATTTTTTAAAAAACCTATGAGATCACTCTAACAAGCCATAGGGCTTGAGAAAAACTCGCTCTGAAAAGATCTAGTTTACAGCATCGTCTCAAAAATGAGGCAAGTAAAGTGTAGAGATTAAGTGACTTGTCTGGGGTTAAATGATACCATTCCTGGGAGTGATTAATCACCTGTAATTGATTCCTGAGTTGAAGATTGGCTGCCTATGCAGATACAATTAGGTAATTTTCAGGAGTGTCCCGACTGAATGCTGCTACAGGGAGGAAAGAGAAAAGCCCTCTCTTGCCCAGGAGGTCACAGCCCTCCTCTTCTGCCCAGTAAGATAGCCTTACTGTCCACTTATATTATGTTTATAACTCTTTTCATATCCACATCAACTATGTTCATTAAGTACTTTTGTTAGATATTTTCAGATCTATTATATAATTTTTCTATAATTTTGCTATAGATTATTTGTTGATCTAACTTTTTAAAAAGTTGTAACCAGAATAAGCAGTGGGTTTGAATTTTAGGCTAATAGATATCATCAAGAAACTATGTGGGAAATGTTAGTATAGACAGAAATATAATTCATAAGATTAAGAGGAGGTGCTTTGAAATCAGCCAGCATTGACTGTAAGTCCTCCCCGTTGCTCACCTGAGCTGCATTTGGATATGTCACTTGATTTTTCTGAATTTCTATTTCCATACAGAGGATAATAATTGTGTATCTATGATGGTAAATATTAGCCTTTATAAATTTATGATATATATGTGAGGGGCATATTGGTGATAGAAAAGAAGCGGTGGTCACTCCAATATGGCTGGAGGATACGTAGAAAAGGTTTTGTAAAGAAAACTACAAGGTGACTTGAGTTTCAAGAGAGCAATTGGTATTTCATTGGATTTATATGGCCATATTTTTCTAAGTGAATAAATTGAGACTAGAGAAGTTAAATCCCATATATTAATATAATCAACATACTTGTGGTTTTAGAGTTGAGCTCTAATTAGACTTAGTCTTCTCTCCACAATGTCCTTGTTTATTTAGGCTTAGCATTCAAAATGTAGCACAAACATCCTTATATCCAACCTCCTGTTAACACTAAAATTATTAGCTAGACAATACTCTTTCCCATTTTGCGTTGAACATTTTTCACAAAAAAGCACATCCAAGTGATGCCAATTCTCCTGGTTAAAATTTCAGGCTATGGGGCTATGAGGCTCCTGGGAATTGGAGTCACTCCCTGGAAACAAAACAGAGATAAGACTATAATGCTAATTAATAAAATATTCGTTCTGAGCAGATCTTTCTGAAGGAAGTACAGGTTGCCCTAGGCATGTGCCTTTGAACTCTACAGAATGAGTCTAAGTCACTTGTTCTTTTCCCCAGAGTCCAAGAGTCATAAACCATCTTCCTCTGAGATGGAGATAGAACTTTGCTGGGTTTGCATGCCCTCCAGTAGTATAACATTGGACGATTCTCCTAAATCTTCAAGCCATACTTTCTTTATCTGCAAAATGGATGGATATCAGCTATTTTGTAGGGTCAGTATGAGGACTGAATATAATAAAGGAGGTAAAATATTTTATAAAGTTCTGTATTGTAGTCGTAATCCTGCTTTCACCCAAAGTACAACCGCTGACTAGTATAAGCAGGTTGAAGACCATAAATACTTCTTCAGGGCAAATATTCCTGCTCCAGTGAAACCCAGTGATACTGCTCCATTTTTCACCCTGTCCTAGTATTGAGAGGCGTTAATGGTAAGTTCTTGGGCTCATGAAGTGATGGATGATTAACTAATTAAGAAATATTCTCTTTCATTCTTTCGAATCTATCTCAGAAAAACATCATCTACTTGATTCTATGATCAAATTCCTTGTTTCAGGGAAGCTAGCAAGAAAAAACGAAACAGATGGAAAGCAATGAGGCGGCCAATCAAAAGTATTTTGGAAATCTTTAAAAAGATCTAGGAAATAGAAGAGATTTTAATCTATCTCAGAAAAACATTATCTACTTGATTCTATGAGCAAATTCCTTGTTTCAGGGAAGCTAGCAAGAAAAAAACAAAACAGATGGAAAGCAATGAAGCAGCCAATCAAAAGTATTTTGGAAATCTTTAAAAAGATCTAGGAAATAGAAGAGATTTCTAATGGGATCCTGGGCTCCAATTTTCTGTTCTCAATTAGTTAATGCATTTCATTCTTTCATCAATTACAGCCCATAAAAGCCGTGGTATGACTTCCCATCAGGTCTGCTTTTCCTCTCCTGGAATAGGATCCCAACGGGAAAACAAAACAACAACAAAATTGCTTCTCAGAAACATAGGATGAATGTGCTCTGAGAAATACCGCTGGCAGCACACTTTTTCCTTCATAGGGAAAATAAAAAGAAATCATTTCCTACATCTTTAGAATCTGCGACCAACTGTAAATCAGCTGATGGCAGAAGGCCTCCAGGGGAGGAAAAGTAGCTTCATCATTTCATTGGCTGTCATTTTTTAGCAGTGTCCGTCTCATTCTACAGCCCTCTCTTCTTATTCTTTGCTTTGCTTTTTGAAATATAGGTTTCATTTACAAGTTAAGAATCAAAACACATAACTCTACATAGAAAAAGAGTAAAGCACCAGAAAATACTATCCTGAGACATGGTCTTTCTTGCTTTAACAGTCAAGTCATAGGTCAAATACCAGTAAGCAACTAAATATGGAGCATGTTAGGTATTTTTCTTTAAAGGGCCAGCCAGAGATCTGGGTGTTTTGGAGAATACAAATGCATATATCTTCATAATATTTATAATTTTCTCTGCCTTCATTGACTAAACTCAGGAATATCTGTGCCTAAATAGAACTATAAAATCTAAAAATACCAAGGGATATTCCAGCTATTTTTTAGATAGATGAGGAAACTGGAGGCCTTTTGCCTTTTTATTATATTTGCACATCAAAATGACTTGAATACGTCACTGTACTTTGGTCCTAATACCTTAAAATAGATCCACAAAGGTTATTTGGAAAAAAGAAAAAGGAAGTTGCTCCCATCATTGACCCAATTCAGTATTTCTGAATTAAGACTCAAGGGGAGCACCTGAAATAAGGGAAATAATGGGCTTTAAAATGTAATTCTATCAGATAGGGATTCTTTGGGAAGTCTTTTGTTTTCCCATCTCCACTTTTTATGATTCTAGATTAAATATATCTATGATCAGACTATGTTAGACCCTTGGTACCAGCACTTTCTAAACTCAGATGACAAATATTCTTTTGTGTTTCTGGCCCAGCTGGAGTCTAAGCACTGGTGAAGAAAAATAAGGTTATTCTCTCGATAGCTAGTTCCTCAGTAATTGACATTCTGTCACAAAGGTCTTATTTCAAATGGCAAATGGCTTTATTACATGAGATGAACAGGGTGAGTGGAGAGAACTGACTGAGCATTTCCTTTGAGTCAGGCAATGACTCAAGATGAGGGATTCCTTTACAATATGCTACTTACAGACTTACAACAATTGAAATAGCTCAGGAGAAGGAGGAGGAGGAGGAAGAGGAGGAGGAGGAGGAGGAGGAGGAGAAGAAGAAGAAGAAGAAGAAGAAGAAGAAGAAGAAAGGGAGAAGGAGGAGAAGGAGGAGAAAGAGGAGGAGAAGGACAAGAAAAAGCAAAAGAAAGAGGAGAAATATTCCTAAATAAAAAGGCAAAATAATCACAGACTGTCAATTAGATAAAATTACATTTTATTCCATTTATTCTATCCTGCTTTCATCTCTGGTGGAACACTTGGACAAAATTCACTCTGCTTTATCCTTTATCAGTCACAGTAAGCATGGATTAATCAAATATCTAATGCAACACCTAACATCACTGAGGATAGTTTTTATCTTTTTAAAAAAAATATATTTCTTTATTGATTTCAGAGAGGAAGGGAGAGGAGAGAGAGAGAGAGATAGAAACATCAATGATGAGAGAGAATCATTGATCAGTTGCCTCCTGCACACCCCCCACTGGGGATTGAGCCTGCAACCCAGGCATGTGCCCTTGGCCGGGATCGAACCTGGGGCCCTTCAGTCCACAGGCTGACGCTCTATCCACTGAGCCACGCCGGCCAGGGCTAGTTTTTATCTTTAACTCCAGGTACGGGATCCAGTTTTGTGCACACAATGTATGTAGAAATGTCTAGAATTATTTATTAAAGCACACATTATCTGAGTTTTTTCAGTCTCATAATGCCCTGTGAGTTCTTTCTTCTTTTTCACTGTCCTTTCCGCCCCCTCTCCCTAAGTTAGTTCTCATTTTTGAACTCCCAGACTCAATGCCATTTTCAGGAGGAGCACAGGCCCCAGGTTCCAATCTTTGGACTCTCCACCTGGCCTGTCTTCTCCCAGCACATGATTTGAACAGTCCTGGCTCTTCCTTCCCCTTTTGCTCTTTCCCATTTCCCTTCTAAACAGTATCACCCTCAACTTTCCTCACTAACTCAGTCCACATCAGATGGACTTTGTACTGATAAGGCTATACATGTGGTGGGGGACATCAATTATAGGTCTCACTATATCATATAGTTTTGACTTACATTGTCCCTTCAAGTTCTTGATGCAAGTTTGTCCTAAATTTATCAAAAATTTATGAGGAAAGAAATATGAGAGACTTGTCTTTTAAAAAAATATTTTACTATGTGCCATTGCAAATGTTAAATTCCCTATTCACATCATGTTTCTATCCCTTTACCTCCTCTCTTCTGGACTTTTTCAGATTAGGGTCCAGTCATCTCACCAGAGATCATAATTCCTGGGAGAATATTTTATCTCCTTATAATATCTTTCTGTATAGCCCTGTCTCCACATACTATAAGACAATAGTTTTCAAATTTACTCCTCTACTAGTAGGCTGGGTTGCTCACATTTTTAGTAAATAGAGCTTAATTTCCTCTCTTTATGGTTTTGCTATATTTTTCTAAATGACTTTAGATAAGTCATCTAACATGTATGTTTCCATACGTATCTTTTACATACAACAGTTAATGCACATGAGGGCTCTTTAAAAATTTAAATATATGATCTTATAAGTGCTAATTCTGAATCATCTTTCTGAGGCAATCTTGTTGCCTTTCTTTTAAAGGATATGCTTAAGAAGCCTGTTAAAGCTCTATCCAACAAGGAACCGTTGGTCCAAAGAGATTCTACTTAGGAAGTTGAAGTGAAAAAGAGTGAAAATTAGGCAATTTGTGACCGGACATGAAGCAAAGTAATCATGAAGAAAACATAAGGTGGAGAGTCCACCACAAACCATTAGCAAACCAAAAAAATTAGTAAATCAAACTTATAATTACCTAGAAATTATAAATAAGCACAGGATAAAATCAACTAGAAATGAGAAGACTTAGAAAACAAAGAAAATGGATCAAGACAACTAGCTCACTTAAATTCATGGTATTGTGCTGGATAGTTTTTATTTGCCTTTGCAAATATACATTCAAACTCTACTCACTTACTTGGTTCCCAGAGATACATCCATGTCTATGGCTTGCACTACCCAGCCTGCTTTGCCTTTTGGCTTCTAATTGACCTTCAAGTTCTGAGCACTTGTGGCATTTTGTTTTATAAACCATCTTTCAATCTAGCTACCCCTACAACTTGATCCAACTCATCCCACCATCATTTCTCCAGAAATTCAAATCAGACCATTTCTCATCTGAGAACCCTTTAATATCTTCCCAGAACACTTAGGAGAAATCTCAATTATTGCATGATATAAAATTTCCTGAATAATCTGGCCCTTGCTTTTTTTTAAAACCTTATTTTATGCAACTTCTTCTTTTACTCAGGTAGTCTAACTACATCATTATCATGTCACACTCTTCCCTGACACAAGGCCTTTGCACGTTGTATTCCCACTCTTTTGAATATTCTTCCAATACCCCCAATCACTCACTTTGCACGTGGCTAAATCCTGCTCATCTTTCACATCTCAGCTTTAGTATCACCTCTTCAGGGAGATCTTTCCTGCTCATTTGCTCTGAGTAGTCTACCATGACTAATTCTTACTTCGGCCCTTTATTTATTTCCTTGTTAGCATTTACCTCAATTTATAATTATTTTCTTTATTTCTCTTAGGAATATAGTACAAGAGTATCTGCATGACTAGTTTGCATATGCAATGTAAACTTGCAAATTTATGCAAACCACATTAATCTTCCTGACCAATATGTACAACAGATTATTTTCCAGAAATTGTGTTGGCTCATATTACTCAGATGCTGTTATTTCCACACAGTATATTGCAGTACATTTACTGATGACCAGGAGGCATTTTTATAAATAAAAACTAAACCACACTTGTCAAAATAAAAGAACAAGTGTGATGAGAGTTGACTGTTTAGATCAGATATTCTCTTCTCTTGAGCAGTCAGAATACTAACCTCTCAGGGGGTTAAAGCCAGCATAGGAAGATAACTGATGCACATGAAACAATGAGTGAGAAGCAGAGTGAATGAGTGCATTTGCTGAATTCAAGTATTCTGAATATATTTCCTGTGTACAAAATGAGAGAGGCAATGAAATTGATCCAAAATAAATGGCAACCTCAGTGAACTAGAATAAAATAACATCATTGCTTTTCTTTCAAAGGAAAGTTTGCATATTATATTTTGGTTATTATAAGACACTGTGTTAGATTCTGTTCTATGGATTAGCCTAGGGTCCTCTAGGACCCTCAGGAGGGGCACGCAAATTTTTATGTGGGTAGAGAGGTAGCTGACAGAGGGGAAGAGCAAGATAACACAGTGTCTTATAGCCTGGATTTGGAAAGAACCTTAGAAATGATCTAATCTAATGTCATTTTTTTTTCTAATGAAGTATATGAGGTCTGGATGAGTGAAATGAATTCCTCAATTCCTCAGAGCCTGAGAGAGGCAAACCTTAAAAGAGGACTTGATGTCCCCAGGTGCCTAGTTGAGGATTCTCACTCTTCACCATGAATTAACTCTATTAGTATCTGTTGTTGGTTGAAGGTGTCCCCCAAAAAGATCTGTTCAAATCCATGTTACCTGTGAATGTGACCTGTTATGGAAACAAGGTCATTCTCATCCAATGACTGGTATCTATATAACATAAAGGAGAGGGAGCTTTGCATATTGATACAGAGGAGACACCAAGAGAAGAAGACCATGTGAAGAAGGAGGTAAAGATGGGAATGATGTATCTGCAGACCATAGACCATGAGGATTGCTGGCAACCACCAGTAGCTAGGAATTGACAAGAGAATATTTTTCTATAGGGAGAAAAGCCCTGATGACACCTTAATTTCAGACTTTTAGCCTCCAGAATTTCTCTTGTTTTATGCCACCTCTCTGTGGTAATTTGTTATAGCCACCCTAGGAAATAAATACACTATCAACAATGGGTAAATCTTACTACTATATCATGTTCAGTGAGAGACTGTCCCAACAGCCTCTTCAACCTCTTGCCAACTATATGGAGTCAAATACCCCACTGATGCATGCACTCCCATGAATCACTCAACTGTGATTTTTCTACTTATTTTTCTATCCAACCAGCTCATCTGCTCTATGAGAACAAAAATAATGTTTGTTTGTTTGTTTGTTTGTTTGCTTGCTTGTTTTTACCATTTGTGATGGTCAATTTTATGTGTCAACTTGACTGGGCTAAAAGATGCCCAGCAAGCTGGTAAAATGTTATTTGTGGGTGTATCTATGAAGGTGTTTCTTAAAGAGATTAGCATTTGAATTGGTAGACTGAATAGAGATCATTGCCTTCACCAATGTGAATGGGACGCATCCAGTCCACTGAACAAAAAGGTGGAAGAAAGACAAATTTGCTCTCTCTGCTTGAACTGAGACATCCATCCTTGGACATTGGCGCTCCTGACTCTTAGGCCTCCACACTTGAACCAAAACTGACATCACTGACCCTCTGGTTCTCAGGCCTTCAGACTCAGACTGGAACTTACACCATTGGCTCTCCTGTTTCTCACATCTTGGGTTTGAACTAGAATTTCACCACTGACTTTCCTGGGCCTTCAGCTTGCAATTGGCAGATCACGGAACTTGTCACTCTGCATAATCATATGAGCCAATACCCCATCATAAATCTCTATATATCATCTATCTCTCTATCTATCTATCTATCTATCTATCTATCTATCTATCTATCTATCATCTATCTATATTCTATTAATTTCATTTTTTGGAGAACCCTGAATAACACATCATAAGAGGAAATCAATAAATATTTATTAAGTCAAAATAAAAATAAAAAGGACAAAAATATGACTAGACACTTCAACAATAAAGATGATGGTCAATGAGCTCTCGAACAATTTTTCAATATTAACCATTAAAAATACAATTAAAACCATAGTGTGCTACCACCAATTACCTACTAAAAAGCTAAAATTAAAAAAAGACTGAAGATATCCATCAAATATTGACAAGTATCTAAAATACTCAGGATGTTTTATTCTTGGTGGGAGTGTAAGATTGTAAGACCATTTTTAAAAAAGGTCTGGCAGATCCTTATAAAATTAAATGTATGCTAAACCTGTGATCCAGCAATTTCACTCTCAGGTACTTACTCCCTCTCCCCCAAAAGGAAATATATGTCCACAAAGTACTTGTAGAAGAATGTTGATCAAAGCTTTATTATTAATAGCCTAGGACTAAAAATAGAGTAGGCATCCATCAATATGATGATGATAAGCAAACCAATATGCTCACTTACTAAAATTCATTACTCAGCAATGAAAAGGAACAACATACTGATACACAGAATATAGATAAATTTCAAAAATATTATGCTGAATAAAACCAGCCCCAAACCAAGGAGTACCTACTGTATGACACCATTTATACAAAGTTCTAGAATAAGCTATACAATTCTATTTTGAAATAAAGCAAAATAATAGTTTCCTCTGAGGACATGAGGTGGGCATGGCTGGAAAGGAATATAGGGAATTGTCTCAGTTTCAAGATGGAGTTGGTTTACACAGCTGTATGCATCTGTCAAAATTCAATGATATACTTTTGACTTATGCACTTCATTGTATATAAATATTACACCAAGAAAAAAAGAACTGTAAACAATAAATATTGATGGTGTGTTTAGATGCATAGAGAACTGATATCTGAAACATAATTCCCATTCACCAAAATAAAAATAGATTGATGAATGAATAGGAAGGTAGGTGGATAGGTAGCTATATAATAATACAAATATAGCAAAAGTAAGTCACTAAATTTAGATAGCACGTATATGGGTGTTCATGGTCAAGTCTTCCAACTTTTTAAAAATATATTTTTATTGTTTTCAGAAAGGAAGGAAGAGGAGAGAGAGATAGAAACATCAATGATGAGAGAGAATCATTGATTGACTGCCTCCTGCATGCTCCCTACTAGGGATGGAGCCTGCAACCCAGCATGTGCCCTTGACTGGAATCAAACCTGGTACTCTTCAGTCCACAGGCCAATGCTCTATCCATGAGCCAAACCATCTAGGGCAAGTCTTCCAACTTTTATGTAGATTTAAACATTTTCATTAGAAAATATTATGGAAGACTTCATAAAATACAAAGGTATTAAAAATGAGTGAATCCATAACTACTTAAAACTTAATAAAAACAACTTGAATTGGCAGAATAAAACAATATAAGATTCAAAACATCACCGTACAGTGCTAGAAGAGTCTGATTTAGAGAATCAGCCTTCACTGCTGTAAAGCTCCGTGCAGGACTAGAACCCAAGGCAAACGCTGATCAGCCTGGAGCTTCTGTATGGGGTTTGGAAAGAAACATCCACATTGCCCGACTTAAAAATCTTCTTTGTTGGAGCTCAGGCTGTCTATTCATCTTCCTCAGCCCACACTGAAAACCAGCAGAAAATAATAGATGGCTTCGCTGAATTCTCAGTGAAAACAATTCCAGCCAGGAAGAAAAATACATCTCCGCCCTACTAGGCTTCTCCCCAGGCCCTGCCTAGAAGAATGTGGCCCTGGTACAGGGAGAGCAGCCCTGTGGTTTAAGAGCACCTGTCTGCAAGGAAAGGCCTTTGAACTGCTGTTGCTACCTGCAGAGTTGGAGTAAAATGGAGACAAATGACTACTTTCCAAGAAGGAATAGCCTGTGTGAGGTACTGATTACTTGGGGAGCTGCCCTGCCCTCTGAAACCCTGCTCACTTCGGCGTATGTTGGTCTCTTGGTCTTGCAGAGACTAAGATTACAGGATTCATGAGGGGCCATCATCAGGTCTAAGGGTTTAGCTATTGAAGTTGAAAACAACAACCTAAGTCACCAAATTCCATTCCATCCCCTGCAAAGAAAAAGATGAAAAACAGCTTTATCTGGTTGCTGTGTTCAACTGCTCCTGGTGGTCAGGGAAGCATATAATCTTTAGCCCAATTCTTTAGTCACACAACAGACAATGGCTCATGAACATCCACCGACGTATTTGTAAAACAAACAGCAAGCAAAAAACTTTTCTCTGAGAGTAATAATTTGATTTTTTTTTAACCCCAAGAATGTCTAATCAAGCATTGAGGAATGAGGAAGGGTAAAGCGTTAGATTCAGACACCAAAAACTCCTGAATTTAAGTCCTAGCTCTAATGTCTTCTTGTTTTGTTTTATTAGGCATGTCATCTCTACTTATGTCCATTTTCTTTAAGCCACATTTTGCAAATTTAATGTTGGTATCATTTGGGATATTAAATTTGCAAGCAGTCTAACAACCAAGTCAGACTGGCTTAAGTAGCAAAAGAAATTCATTAGCTCTTAGTATTGAAAAGTTCTCAGGCAAAATTTTATCCAGCAGTTGAAATCATTGGAACAGGTCTTTTTTTCTCTCCTCTCTCTCTCTCTCTCTCTCTCTCTCTCTCTCTCTCTCTCTCTCTCCTTCTATTTCATATCCTCTTTGGCTTCTTTCTCAGCAACTTTTACTTTTTTGATCCAACATAGTTGTCAACAAAAGAATGGGATGAAAGGAAAGAACATGGCAATAATAAAACCCTGATTACTATGGTAATGACACAATAGGGAAATGTAGGATCAAACATGTCAGAAGTGGAATAACAAACATGCCCCCTCCCCCCACCCAGAACTATCCATTTCCTTAATGCCATCTGTTGGGCAGGCAGACATCACAAGACTTATCATCCCCTTTGGGTTCATCCAGCCAGCATCCTGGGCCTGAAACATTCACCTACATGGAAGCTGGGTACAAAGCTGTTCCTCAGCCCCAGATTCTTCTTCCTTGTTAGAAGAAAATTTTCCCCACTTCTGGGGACCCAATGAAATTCCTTATTTTGCTTAATTATGTGGGTCATATGGCACCTACCATCCCCACCGGTAGAATACCACCTACCCCCATTGATGGAAGGGAATGAGGTCTTCACAGTAGAAGAGGGATGAGAGAAGTCCATCACCCTACACAGGCCATCCTGGGCCATGGGAGACCAGAGCACACACAGACGCTGAACTCGCACAGGCCATCAGGAGGGATTCCTGGCCATGGGAGACCAGAGCACACACAGACGCTGAACTCGCTGCCTCTCTTCTCCTTTCTCTGAGAAAAGTGTAGTTCCAACCTATGTGTTGAGTCATCCCGCTAACTACCAACCTGCAGGAGATATGGTGGGTCAGGTCTGTGGGCTACTCGTCTGCGGGTTGACAGTGTTATGATCTTTGCTGTCCTCCATGAGGTGGGAATCCTCACTTGGGATTGGGAGCTAGATCTTCCTGCTTGACAATATCCACCCTGGGAAAGCATATTTTCAATTAGTTCAGAAGGGGAAAGGATCTCAGCAAACATCTACACAGGAGTCATTGTCCTCAAATGAGTCTAGAGCCTAAATCAAGCAGCCTGTAGGCGCACAGAAGTGGGGATTTTTAGCCACTCCTAGAGCTGGTGTTAGAATCAGCTTCCCTTAGATCACATTGTCTAAACCTGAGGAGGAGAAAGCCGGTACAAAATAGAAGTATCATTACAAAAAGTAAGGGGAAATGGATGCTAGGTATCGCAAAGAGCTAATATCCATGACAAAGCCAAATTGCTAGGAAGCTGATGACATAATGGGTTTAAACACATTTTATAAACTTAGAATCACATCTATTTTAAAGTAACATGTTCCCAAAATCAAGACAATAAGGAACAGATTAGAGTTTAGAGAATCTGTAAATAGATCACTTCCCCAGAAGCATATAACTTTCATGGGTTTAAAAACAATAGTAAAGTCAAAAGAAACAATTTAAATTATTGGGTCTACTAAACAAGTCCTGCTGCAGCACCTAAGTAGGGTTCTAAGATCCCACTGGTTTTTTCCTAATTAATGATGAAAATATTTGAGGCAATTAACACAGTTGAGAGCAGATTAATTATCTTTGATCTTTTTAAAGGATGCTTTGCACAGTTATTTAATCTTTAGAAAGTGTTCTGAAATTTACGTTCCAACTCATTTCTGCTCACATATATAAATCATTACACTAACATAGAATTTTATATTATTTAGAAGATGGGAAGCATTTTTCAAACAATATTTCATTGAATGGTAAAATGACCACAGCATAAGTAGTAAAAGAAAAACGGCAAGCTTCGTGGATGACATTGCTTTAATTCTATAAAATTTTGTGAAATTTTCAAGGATGTTTACCCAGTTTAAAAAAACCTTTTAAACACATTCAAAATGTTTATGACTAAATATGGGGCTTATACTGTAACTGAGAATTTCTTACATTTGTTCTATATTTTATAATTTTTCTATAAGTTTGTTTTAACATTACTATAGCAAAGTGAAATATCTTACTTACAAGGATTCAAATGATAAAATTAGCTCATATAAGTTACTACGAAACACTGTTTTCAAAGTATATCCTCTCCCTTTCCAGAAAGCTAACTCAGTTTCATCTCTACAGCATAGTTTGAGGCAGGGATGGAGATAGTAGTGTAACTCAGAAATACAAATGTCAATAAGACTATCCCCTCCCATGTCCCCACCCTTTTGCTGCCTCTCACATAGCAAAGTCCAAATGTCTTGGTTATCATTTGCCTTTATTCCGTAACAAATGTAATCTCCAATTTGTATCTCTCTTCTGTCATCCACAGTGTTCTGCATATGACCTGTGATGTTTCTTCATGTAATATTAACAGGAAGAAAAAGTAGTGGATGACAGAAGGGAGTAAACAAAAACATTAAATTAATAAGGAGGTCAAATAAATGTAACTGGTATGCAAGAGATTTTATATTTCCTTAATCCGCTTTTAAATATTTTTCATGTTAAATATCAAGTCAGGGATTTAAATGAGTGCCGTGCTTCTTGAAGTCAGGAATAACACTGCCTTTATTTATGGCCAGGCGATGCTAGCACACGCTAACAGCGGAGGAAGTCCATAGATGCTTGTTGAGCTCATGAACAAATGTGTGGGCTATGAAGAAAGAATTGCAATGTACATGGCTGAGATATGTGTAGAGTAGATGAATTTGTTTGTTGATGCTATTTAATATGAATTATGACATATTTTCTTTACAAGAGTTTGGCCTATAATTACATTAAAATGGAATATATATATATATATATATATTAGAGGCCCAGTGCACAAAAATTTGTGCACTTGGTGGGGGGTGGGTCCCTCAGCTGGCCAGTGCCCTCTCGCAGTCTGGGACCCTTCGGGGGATAACCACCTGCTGTCTTAGGCCTGCTCCCCGGGGGATTGGGCCTAAGCTGGCAATCAGACATCCCTATGGCAGCCAGCCCTAGGGGGATGTCCACTTGCCAGCGGGGAGCAGACCTAAGCTGTAGTCAGACATCCTTAGTGCTGCTGAGGAGGCGGGAGAGGCTCCCACCACCACCACTGTACTGGCAGCCATCAGCCTGGCTTGTGGCTGAGCAGAGCTCCCCC
>NW_005354673.1:118203-210227 GCF_000412655.1 Myotis brandtii
GGTGGGGGTCCCCACTGGGGTGCCTGGCCAGCCTGGATGAGAGGATGATGGCTGTTTTCAGGCTGACCACACCCCCTTTAAGGTGGGGGTCCCCACTGGGGTGCCTGGCCAGCCTGGATGAGAGGATGATGGCTGTTTTCAGGCTGACCACACCCCCTTTAAGGTGGGGGTCCCCACTGGGGTGCCTGGCCAGCCTGGATGAGAGGATGATGGCTGTTTTCAGGCTGACCACACCCCCTTTAAGGTGGGGGTCCCCACTGGGGTGCCTGGCCAGTCTGGGTGAGGGACTAAGGGCTGTTTTCAGGCTGGCTGGCGACTGAAGCTCCCAGCCTCTCCTTTTTTCTTTTTTTTTTAATTCTGGGATTCATTTAACTTCTATAATTGAAACATTGTTGCTGTCACTGGAGCTGAGAGCCGGGCTCACTCCAGCTCTGAGGCCAAGGCCTGCTGAAAGCAGGTATCTGGGGTTTGTTTAACTTCTATAATTGAAACTTTGTTGCTTTCGGAGCTCAGAGCCGGGCTGCGGCAGGTGGGGAACCTTGGCTTCCTCCATCACTGGAGCAAGCAAGCTTCCTGCTCGCTTCAGCTGCGTGGCTGCCGGCTGCCATCTTGGTTGGGTTAATTTGCATACCTCGCTAATTAGCCAATGGGCGGCGTAGTGAAGGTACAGTCAATTACCATGTTTGTCTATTATTAGATAGGATATATTTTTAACTTATGAATATATTCTATGGGAGTAGGCTTTGTATGCAATGAGACACCTGGCAGTTTTTCCCACTCCATTCAAAGATATCTCTATGTCAAACAAATAAACAAGCAATCCATAATTATAAAGAAACCCAAGGCATTAAGATCTATGCACTAAGGATATCTAATGGGATGTCTAAAATAGTGTTGCAGACAACCCATATCTGTTCTTCCCATCCTTATAATATTTAGAATCAGTTCCTTGATCCAGTAAATAATTACATTAGCATGCAATTGAGCTCTATAAATAGAATAGATGCTCAATGAATAGATTCTTGCATATAGTAGTAATTTTTCCTAAATTTAAAGTAGAAAACTGATGTTGCATGTTAATTGAAAGAATGATTCCAATTTCTGTGACTGAGCTTTAATTACTTAAAAAAAACTTTGTACTATAGGTTTTTCCTTTTAACCCCTTTTAAAGATGGAATAATAAACATAATAGAAGTATGAGGATTTATGATGTAGAAAAAAAAAGTCCTCACTGAAAAATCATAAGAGGACTTGTCAACACTAGCTGGTTGTGTTCAAGGTAGACATGATTCTTGGATGGGATGCATGTACTTATAGGTCTAAATGACACAGTTCTGATAAATGCTGCTATAGTAGTATCATATCTTTCTGCAGAAACCTTCAGGGACCCTGTGAAATAGGCATTTCTTTATTCAGCCCCTTGCCACACAATTTTAATACTCTGTCTACTGCTTAGGAGCCAGGATCCTTAAGTCTTTCCCTTAGTATTTATCAGGAGTCATCAGTTAAAGAACTTGACAGTGATCTTTTGACTTAATATAGAATAAAATGAGACAAACAAGAAAAACGGAACTTATCTTTGTGGGCCATATGGTTTCCAAAGAGTATTACAAAAAGATACAAATATTCAAAGCACATGTAACATGCACAAGATACTCAAAGCTATATACCCAGAAATAGACATGATAGATTATATTTTATGGGCATCGTCAATTGAACCAGCTCTGAAGCAGTTCGTTTGCAGTATATGAGAATTCTCGTTCTTTATATCCTACCAACACTTGGTTCAGCCCTTTTGTTCTGCATCCTGAATAATACTTGGAGTACTAGTCTTCGTTGTTTTGCCAATATGGTAGGTGAGAAATTGTATCTCTCTGTAATTTTATTAGTAAGTACTTCTTTGGTTGCAATTAGGTTAAGCACCCATTATGTGTTTATTGTGCATCTTTATTTCCTCTTGGACAAGTTATTTTTATATTTTCTATTGGATTTCTACAGTTAAAAAAAGAATTTTTAATACATGTTTATTGTCTATATGATTTATAGTGATTCACATACAGGGTGGGACAAAAGTAGGCTTACCAATGTGAGTATGTGAAACAGAGTTTATACTGTAAAATTATTTATTAATTATCATATTATTTTCCATGTGAACAACTATGAACCTACTTTGCCCCACCCTATATATATATATACATACTAGGATATACATATACACAGACAGGAGGTGAAGGTGTAGACACTCACACCCAAACACATCTACGAATAGCAGCACAAAACGTTATTCACATTTGGATTGATATGAATACCAGTTTCCTCTTACCTCCATAATTCTTTTGTACTACATTGGGCATTAACATTTTAAACCAAATGGATAAACCATTGTTCCACTCTCCCAATATGAGTGCTTTAGAAATTTACCCTCAAGTCAAACCCCTGGATGCTGCAATTAAGTGTTTTGATATCTTATCCAGTCCTACCTTATTTTTCTCCTTGATAGTTTTTTTTGCTATTACCCACCTATTCTCCTGACCAACAGCACACACTTGCAAACAACTTTATTGGAGACAATATAAGTTACAGAATGTCAGAACTAGAAATGAACCTAGACCCAGCCTCCCCTTTGATACAGAAGAACCCTGAAGTCTTGAGTGAGTGTCTTGGGGGTGTGGGGCGGGGAAAGTGTTCAGAGACTTGCCTAAGGTAGCAAACTTAATGATGGTCAGAGATAGGATGGCATCCGCTCTTCCCAAGCCTCTTCATGAAAGTCAGGGGTCCTCAAACTACGGCCCGCGGGCCACATGCAAATACAAATATTGTATTTGTTTCCATTTTGTTTTTTTTACTTCAAAATAAGATATGTTCAGCATGCATAGGAATTTGTTCATAGTTTTTTTTTAAACTATAGTCCAGCCCTCCAATGGTCTGAGAGACAGTGAACTGGCCCCCTGTTTAAAAAGTTTGAGGACCCCTGATGAAAGTCATTTGAAAATGTTATGTTCTTATTTATAGTAGGAGAGAAAGAGAGAGAGAGAGAGAGAGAGAGAGAGAGAGAGAGAGAGAGAGAGAGAGAGAGAGAGAGAGAGACAGACACTGAATAGTTAGAAGAATGGAGTGGAATTCATTCCTACCTACCACGTGGCAGTGTGGCCACAGTAGTGTTTCTGTCAAGTCTCCAAATTGGCATGATATGTCCTGAAAATAAGATTACTACTTTCAAGAAAAGAGGAAAGGTCTCAACTAAAACTCAGAGAAATTCCCATTAATGGTATTTTTTGTTTGTTTTCACCACACCAACCAAGTCCAAATGGTCTCTTTATGACTTTTTGTGGCTAACAGGCTGAAATGACCTTGACTTCCTTGTATTTCTGGCCTGACTTTCGGGCCTCCACTAGACACTGAGGACTAATGTGGGTGGGGAAGGCGGGGGCAGTACTAGAGGCTTCCACTTACGCTTCTCACTTCGTGGCACAGCCTTGTTTGATCATCATTAACACCACTCAGGAGTACAGCTTTATTTAGAAAAGGTGTTGGCAAATTTGCAGAGTAGAGAGAGCACTCCTTGAACACTAGTGTAATTTTAGAGTGTCCAAAAATGTTCACGCCTCCACAGAGTCCCACTCTTCCATGTCCTATAAAGCTACAGATAATGTTCAGCCCCTGGAAAATTCTGCTTGATTTTTATCATCTGAGGTACAACTAAAAGCAAGTCCAAAGTAGCAGAGGAAATTCAGTGTGTTCTTATGATAGAGCAAATTTCTGTGCCTCAGAGTAGTTCATATGTTTTTGCAGAAATATATAATGCAATTTTAAAAAAATGGACAGACTGGAACTATTTGTGGATTAACCATGATGACTGATGTGCTAGCAGAATCCTATGATCTCTTCTGAGGTGAAATCAGTGTGCAGAATGGGGTAAAAGCTTTTTTAGCCCAGCCAGTGTGGTTTGGTGGTTGAGTGTTGACCCATGACCCAAGAGGTCCCAGGTTCAATTCCCTGTCAGGGCACATGCCCCGGTTGTGGGTTCCATCCCCAACAGGAGTTGTGCAAGAGGCAGCCAGATCTCTCTCTCTCTCTCATTGATGTTTCTATTTCTCTATCCCTCTCCCTTCCTTGCTCTCTAAAAACACATACATATTTGAAAGAAGTATATATATATACTTCTTTCAAATATGTATGTAAGATATGTCTTAATACAATAATAGTTATATGGAAGATACTTGTTTTATATATGCATATAGCAGTTATAAGTAATATAGTTTATCTATACATATAAAAGCCCAAGTGACCATTACAACAGAACGACTGGAACAACTGGTCGCTATGATGTGCACTGACCACCAGGGGGCAGATACTCAAGGCAGGAACTGCCCCAATCCACAGGCCCTGATTGTCAATGGGGCCTGCTGGCCAACCCCCGGCCAGCAGGTCTCAATTGTCCCATCGGGCCCGGGCCCCAGGCTGGGATGGGGAACCAAAGGTGGGTGGCGGCAGACATGGGCGGCAAGGGAAGGAAGAGGGGGGAGGCAGGAAGGCAGGGAACCACGCAGTGGCGGCAAGGAAAGGAGGAGAGGGGGATGGGGGAGGTGGGGAGGCAGGGAGGCAAGGAAACCTGATAGGCCCTGATCACCAAAAAGGCCTAGGGACTTCACCCATTAATGAATTTCATGCACTGGGCCTCTAGTATATGCATATAAATTAATCTTGACACTAATACTATGAAGTAGATATGTGTTATCACAATTTTACAGCTCAGGAAACAAGGCACAGAGAAGTTAATAAATTGCCCAAAGTCACAGAGCAATTGCAATCTGACTCCAAGGTCTGTTCTGCTGGTCACTTCTCTGCAATCCTTCTCCAACAGGAAAGGGGAGGGAAGTATAAGTCTTTAAAATGTTAAACTCATCAAATAGTATACTTAACAGTGATGAATCTTATTGTATGTAAATTATACCTCAATAAAGCTGATTTAAAAAAACAACAACAACAACAAAGTTCAAAATCTGACTTGGGATAATCTCGGAAAACAATGATGGACTTGCATGGAGAGCATTATGCTAAGCAAAATAAGCCATTCAGAGAAAGATAAATATCACATGATATCACACATTGTGGGATATAATGAACAACATACACTGATGAACAAAAATATACCCAGAGACAGAGAAGCATTGAACAGACCATCAAATCTCAGAGGGAAGGCAGGGGAGGGTCATGGTGGTGGTGGTGGTGGTGGGGGGGGGGAGGTTAAGAGATCAACCAAAGGACTTGTATGCATGCATATAAGTGTAACTAGGGGGGTGAGGGCATGTGCTGGGGGGTGGGAGTGGTCAGGGAGAGGTCAATGGGGGAAAAAGGAGACATATGAAATGCTTTAAACAATAAAGAATAATTAAAAAATGGCCATGGCTCTAGTTGGTTTGATTCAGTGAATAGAGTATTGGCCCTTGGACTGAAAGGTCCTGGGTTTGATTCCAGTCAAGGGCAGGTGCTTCTAGTTGCAGGCTCATTCCCCAAACTTGGTCAGGGTGTGTGTGGAAGGCAACCAATCAATGTGTCTCTCTCACATCGATGTTTCTCTCTGTCTCCCTCTCTTCCACTCTCACTAAAAATCAATGGAAAAATATACTCAGGTGTGGATTAACAAGAACAAAAATACACCAAAATAAATGACCATGCTTTTCTTAGGGAAGCAAAGGCTTTTAAGTAGATGAGTATACCCCGCCCCCCACTTTTTAAAAGATTTTATACTTTTCATTCCCAGAAATGCAATACATTTTCCATCTAGGTACTAATTGACTGGATTTTAGGTCAGAAGACTGAGATTTCAATCTGACACCAACTTTATGTAATCTAGGCAAGTTAATGGATTGAGGTACTGAATATTCTAGTTCACACAATAAAGGCCTTCTTTGAGTCTGTGATTATCCATTGAGTGCCTTCTATGCGTAAGATGCTCACTGTGTGTGGAGCAGCAATTTAGATACCAGCAGGCAACTTGCAACCTCTTCTCAGTGTTCAGTTGACCTTGCTATTACCATCCTTGAAGTCATCCGAGACTACTGTTTTATTTGGAAAGTGTTGGTACCCACATGCTTGCAAAAGGAGAAGCACATGTGTAGGTGGAAACTCGGTTCTGGTTTTAGAAGTCCAGCACCAATTACAACCTCTCCAGTGGTTTGTGGTTATTCCCCTCCTTACTTACTGGCTCCATCACTTTAATCATCATCGTATATGTCATCATTTTGTGCATAAAAATCAATGAGGCTTGAAAGGGTGACTGGTGGAGGTTCCTCTTGTAATGGACTCTGCTTTTTTCCAGGCATGGCAGCTTGAATATACAAAATGCGCCCACAGGGCATTTTATTTGCAAATGTCATTTTATTTCTTTTCTGTTTCCTCATACATATGTGGAGAATTTCAGCTGGAGCTGTGTGTACAGCTGTCATCCTGAGAGCCCCTACTATGCCTGTCTCAGATGTTCCATTTGGTTTTGCAACATTTGTCATACAGCCACTTATCTTTCTGCCACAGCCTTTGGGTACCTGCCCTGCTATAGTCTAAGATTTAGCAGCCAAAAATATCAGGGTGTAAGTTGCATGAGAATTATTGAGGGGAAATACATAGATGGATGACATATAGACCATGTCCCCCAAAGGCTGTAAACTTCCATTAGGAAGATGGGCATACACATAAATAACAGAGGGGATTAATAAAACAGAATTCCCAGGGACAGTGTAGGTAAATAGAAGGAGCTACCTTCAATATACTCACTTGGATCCCTGGGCTTGTACAGTGCAGGATCCTCTCTCAAATCTTAACCTTTTTGGGTTTATTTTTCTCATTTGCAAAGATGTTAGACTAAATGGCCTAAATACCCTCCTATTCCTCAAGTTTGCATGTCTTTGCGAAGCAATGCACATCCCAGAGTCTGTACTTCTCCATTCATAAAATGTGTGTTTTGATAACTCAGCAAAGGTTTGGCACATAACAGGTGATCAGTAAATAGTGGATATATTTGTAATATTTACTGTTGTTATTTGAGTGTGGATAGTCTTGCAACCATGGTGTTACTAAATGGCCTAAATCCCCTCCTACTCCTCAAGTTTGCATGTCTTTGCGAAGCAATGCACCTCTCAGAGTCTGTACTTCTCCATTCATAAAATGGGTGTTTTGATAACCCAGCAAAGGTTTGGCACATAATAGGTGATCAGTAAATAGTGGATATATTTGTAATATTTACTGTTGTTACTTGAGTGTGGATAGTCTTGGTGGTACGATCTGAGGAGCTGAGTACAGGGTTCCTTGCCCCCCAATTCTATTGTTCTTATTGTATTTTATTCGTTTCTTTTGAATCACCCAAACTTGAACTTTTAAGAACGTGTCACTGAAATGCTGGTGAGATTAAGGTGTGTGATTTTTAGTTGATGGGACTAGTGATGCCTTAAACCTGCATGTGAGTTATCAATTATTATTAAGTGAGGAAAATAAACTAAAGCTTCTATTAGAGCTAGAAAAACAGGGGGCGGGGGGAGGGAGGAGGAGGAGACTGGGAGACCTTGACTCAACCAATTAACTGAAAACATAGAAGCAAAGTTTCTTACAAACAAACAAACCCAACCAGGGGATAGACTTTGGTATTGGGGTTCATCCAGTGTTCACACACTGTAATGCCTAGAGTGGCCAGAGTGGCCAGGAATGACCATTTAAGGGAGAGAAGTCCACAGCTTGAAGTTTCAGGTGAATCAAGGAGGTAGACTCTAAGGGAAGCAGCATCCCTCAGTTCTGGAAATAGTTTGCTACTTGGAAATGAGTTCCCCATACTGCCATACATCTATTTTTAAAGAAGTTGGAAATCAGGATCTTAGGGGAAGTGCCTTAATTCTTAAATGTTGGCAAATTATTAAAAAATACCAAAAAACCAACAACAATCAAGAAATCAATACTATAGTCTGTACCAAATGAAATGCACATATTTGAACTTAATTTGGCCAGTATTGTCAGATAGATAGCACTTGATTCAGCTGTCAGGCAATGCTATATGGAAGCAGCTCTCAGCAGAGAAGGAAGAGAAAGGGAGTGGAGTGGGGAGAAGTAGGAATCTCTTCCATTTAAATCACCAAGGAACAACAGGGGAGTTTCAACACCCCTTAGTGGTACACTGAATCTAAGTTAGTAGCACCTCATTTTAAACATACTGCCTGCGGCATCTATTCAAAAGATATTGAATATACAATTGTATTCTTCTTCAGAATATACCAGTACTGAGAGGAAGGCTGACAGGGGCTCCCCAGCACAGAGACACAGGCAAAGAGATAATAGGGCTGGATTTGCCTTCACAATTGGCTAGTGCAATTCGCTTTTAAACCATTAAATTTACTCTCAGAAAAGCTAAGAGACTTCACTATAGTCACATCCCTAGATAATAGCAAGGCTGATATAATAACACACATTTCTTAATTTTGTCTGGAGAGAGTCCATAGCTTTTTGATTCAGATTTATTTATAAATTATCTGCTTCTCCAAATCAGAGATCACAAAGTCAATCCCCTTTTTGTTGTTAAAATTATAAAAACTGAGCCGGTCTTCAGGGGTTTCACCATGTGGGTGGAAGCTAGCAGCCATGATTTAGAGCTTCACCGTAGCCTTTGATCACTGGCACACTTTGTCCTGCTGTGAATTCCGTGGATGGAGTTTTCTCAGGGAGCTGTATAACTTTCTTGCTTATGTAGTTGAAATAAATCTCCCCTAAACCCAGTTATTTTGTCCCCCTGCCCAGTTCTTTATTAACTACAGGTTGCAAAGCAGGTTTAGAAGCCTGTTACCAGCCAGGTTTTGTACGTGGTATGTCACTGCCCTCTGCTGGTGGGACTATCCTCATGGTGTGTAGGGTAAGAAGAAAGTTTTGTGACCCTTCCAATTCTCATGGCTTCAGGACTTCCTAGTAAAGGACACTAACAACTAAAGATCTATTACCTTTAGAAATTTAATTCACCAAATGAAGTTTACCATTTTCTATGATGATGCTCCTATATCCCTGGAAAAACCAGGGACAAATGGTGTTTGTGTGTGCTTCTATATCCCTGGCAAAACTGAGGACAAATGGTGTGTGTGTGTGTGTGTGTGTGTGTGTGTATGTGTGTGTTGGGTATGATGCTTCTATATCCCTGGCAAAACTAAGGACAAATGGTGTGTGTTAGAGACATCAGGTCTGTGGATGTGGGTTCATAGTTAAGTGAGAGGAGATATTAAAACAAAACATAAGACCAATTAAATTATGCCAGTTGTTTTTCCACAACTAAGGGAGAAAAGTTTTATGAAATATTCATTAATTTGTCTAAAATATAGGTGTATCTCAGCCCAATACTTTACTTCATATGTAGTCAGTGTAATGTGTGTTAGCTCAAAATAGTAAAGAAAGACTATATTTTATAACTGGTATGATCTATCTGCTGTCTCCATTTTGTAATAGTGGATCATGGATAGTCAAATGTAAACTCTCCTGTTTCCCATTCATGCTAAGTTGGAGGAGAGTAGGGATTTTATCCATATTTATAACATATGGAATAATACACTAGAAGACCTATAAGCATGAATTTGGCAGGAAAGAAGGGATATCTCTGTCAACATATTCAGAGTCTCAGCCATTTTGAGGTTATTAATGTGCCTCAAAAATCTGTAGAAGCTGCATATGTATTTAGGCTATAAATTATTTTTCAACACCTGTGTGTATTTCTCTAATTCTGGATCAAACCAGTTTTCAACACATAGTGAAAGAAAAGTAAATATTCTCACACCTGGCCTCATGCCATGTGGCAAAACTCAGACTAGAAAAATATATTTGAAGCCAAAATTAATGCCTGACTTATTCTGGAGAAAGCCTTTTTTCTTAAACAAAGTTAGTTAAACATGCTGGTTAGATAGATGTCAGAATTCTATATTTTATTTTCACAAAAGTATACATAAATCCTTGTATTTCTATACTGACAAAAATTAATCCATATTACTATGAAGATATTCCTTTCTGAACATTTAAAATACCACATTAATAAAAACAGAATCCAAAGACACTGCATAAATAATACTTTAGATTTCATTCCACAAGCAATTCCTTTACCATTTTGGTCAGACTATATCTATCTATCTATCTATCTATCTATCTATCTATCTATCTATCTATTTATCTATCTATCTATCTTCTACCTATCTATCATCTATCTATTATCTGCCTACCTACCCATCCACCATCTAGCTTTCTAGCTTTATCTGTCTATACCTATCTAATAAGTAGGAGTTATATTGTAGATGTATTCAACAGACTTGAGAAATTGGAATGACCGAGGTATAATGTCTAGTCCCACAGTCTTTAAATACATACAGTTAAATTTACAGTAGAGTAGTGAACACAAAATTTCTATTTTCCACAGGTAAAAAATGAATTACTTATGCTCACATTTTTCAAGTGTCCAAATGTATGGTTCTTATTGGACTACTTCTCTGAAAATATTTATTTGCTTTAAAGTTATCTATGTCTGTTTCTTTCTGTGTATTGGTGGTTGCCTTAGTCATTTTCCTCTTATTAAGATATGAAGCTTTACTGAGATATCACTTACATGCCACAACCATACTGTCTTGATTACACTTTGAAATTGGGAAGTGTGTGTCCTCAAACTTGGTGCTTCTTCAAGTGTCAAAAGTATGTTTCTTAATTGAACTTTTTTACTGAAAATATTTATTCTGCTCTAAAGTGCTGAGAAATTAGAACAACATAGTATTTTGGATGTTTCTGCATATTCATTGGTAACTGCCTTAGTAATATCTATCTTGTTCTTCTTGGTTGAAGCAAATTACTTGGTTTTAATATCATGCCCACCAAATTTCACTATGCATTTTGAAACAAACATAGGGAATTTTAAAAGACTTTCTCTTTTAAACTTGTGTTAATTTTCTTTCCAGAGGTTTTTCCAAGACAGGAACGTATTGTGTGGGCTTCTCTGGTTCAGTTGGGCAAAGATCCAGGCTTGTAGCTATTAGTTTTAAGCTGGTCGAGGTCAGTTACCACATGTTGGAAGCCGGGGGTCTTTTATTTCAAGGAAAAGGATGAAAGAAAGTGCCTAGAAAGAAAAGGAGTACCAAACAGGGAACCCAGTAACTAAAAAAAGAAGTTAATTCCATATTTTGTTTTTCTCCTGGAAAAGCATTAAATTTGATTATTAGAACCTTATGATGAGAAGAAATATAAGTTTGGTAAAATATCTTAATCTGTTTACAGCAAAGAAGAATTTAATAAAACCTAGAATAATCACCTCATTTCAAAGAAGACATTTGACTATTTTCTCAAAGTACTAGTTTTGAAGATAAGCCAGATACTCAGGAAATATAACCTCACAAAAATGTTCAAGATAGCAAGTGTTCAAGTCAGTTCGAAAACCAAGATCCCCTAGCTCCCAAATCAGATTTTACTCAGGTTTATCTTCAGAAGTTATTATAAATATGACTTTTGTTCTTGAGAGGAGGAGGAGAAAGGAATTACCTTTTAATATCACTACCTCACTTGAACCATATTGTTTTGAAAAAGGCTGACCTCACCCTATTCCAGATAAAGACTTGGGATCTAGATCTGGCTAAACCAGTGTTTTGCATCCCCAGCTAATCAATTGGTCCAACAATTTTGAAACACTAGCAATGGCTACGATAAACAGAGTGGTACCTTTCCTTTCCCAGTGAACTTGTCACCATAAAAGATGTCAGTTTGGAACTGTTCATAGTCTCTTGTCATTATGAAAAGAGAAATTGAATGAGAATTATGCCAATACCGAGAAACAGGAAAGATGAGCAAGAATAGTTTCTAAGTGTATTGTCAGAGATTCATTGTAAACTAGTCTAGGTTGTGTTTTATGTCAGTTGCAACCAAAATTCCTAGTAAAAAGATATGAAACAGAATTTATGGTAAAAATATACTTGAATTGAAAAAGAAGTAGCAATGCTAAACTAAAATTATCATGGATTTCACAAAACAAATTGCTTTACTGATCTTTCTAAGGCTATTCTAAACAGTTTGAGTCATAAAGAGGTGGCTCCAATAATTAGAAAGGAAGGGTAAGGAACAAAAGTCAGTCCTTCACCAATGGGCCTTCTAATCAAGAACAATATGCTTAATACCTCCAGTCCTCATAATTTTTTCAGTCTTTTGTGTAGGTTTAATGTTTCTTTGCCTCCTGGAGATTAATGAAAGAGAAAAAATAAAAATGTAGAGCTTAATTAAGGCTCTTGGCAAAGAGCTTAATAAAAAAGGTTACGTTTATTTCTTATCATTTAGTCTTCATGTGCATGGTGGCTTTTTTGAAGGAATAGGAAAGCATGCATTTTTTATTTCCTTAAAATAGCTAAATTCACAGGCTTGCAGTTTCAAAGCCTGAAAATATCCCTGAGAAATTTTTGAAAAGCATCAAGTATCAAAGGCTGCCATTTTCCTCTTATCCAAAAATTCTTCTCAAAGTAGCATTTTGTCATTTCACATTTTCATAGATACTTATTCATGATGAAGCCCCTCAAGAGAAGGGGAAAAAGGGAGAAATAAAGTGTGGTAATAAGATTAGGAAACATGTTTCAGAAAGTCCAACATCATCAGTCTCTACAACACTATTCTCTCAGTCTCTGATTTGGCAACCAGGTCTCAGATTGTTGAAATGATATTGCAAAGGAAGCCTATTGACTTGGTGGCATCGTACGAATTGCTCATTTCTTTTGAGGCTTTTAATGTTTTCTTCATGTTGTGTGCTAGCATTTGATCCTAGCCTGAGAAGTGTTCCCATATTTTCCTATGGCGTCTTCTTAATTCTCATTTCCAGCCCCAGGATACTTGCTTCCTCATGTTTGTTGAAGTGGACTGCTTCCTTTTTGGGACCATGATCCTTCCATGCTCTCCCATCATTCCTTGTGCTTGTATTTAGCTTCATTTTAATGAGGCAAAATGATTTCTTTCTGTCAAAGGTCATTGACCTGTGTGCACTATAGGAAGAGGTAGAACAGATGTTAGTGAGGAACTAAAATGCATGCTATGTTTGTATAATCAAGAAGAAAAATGAAAATTAAAAAAAAGACAACTGATGGTGAGAGGAAACTTTTATATGTTTATAAAGGTGAAAGAATGATGGTAGTTTACCTGACTTCAAGGATCTGTTTTTCTAATAAAACAAATTGTTGATTTTGTTTCTGTTGCCAATGAACCCTTCACGAGCATTCAACTCCCTATATAGTCTTGCAGTTATAGGTATACATATGAACAAATTCTGGCCAATGGGATGTTCACAAAGTCCCATTTTTTCATTTCTCTTTCCAGGAATGAGGATGTGATTCCTATAATTTGAGATTATCTTGTGACCTTGAGGAAGAAACCACATGGTATTATTGGTTGAGAGAAACTACCTAGACTGCTAACAACAACACTCTAGACACATTAGAAAAATAAACCCTATTGATTGTGTATGACATTGAGTATTGGAGGCATCTAGATATATTCCCAAATATATTTGGCAACCATGTGCATATATGTGCCTCTGTGTGTACTGTAAGATATATTGCAAACTATATTCCCAAGTCAATAAATAATCATCTAAAACATATCAGAGAGCTTCATAAATGGCTCTACCAACATTTATTTAACCAGTCCCATCTTGCAAATGTTTAGGCTACAATTTCCAAAGGGGCAATACTAGTCCTTTAAGGAGATATAGATGTGTGTGATGGGGGTGGGGAGAGAGAGAGAGATGTATTCAGCATCACAAAGGTTGGTGTGGTGGCATTTCTGGCATTTAATGGATGAAGGAGATTAATGTTAAATCTCCTACAAAGCTCAGGCCAGGACACAACTGAAGAACTGCCCATCTAAAGTGCCAACATGACCCTGTTGAAAACCACTAATTTAGGTGTTTCATATAATTTGAATTTTAAGAACCATGTAAAAATGTCGTGATAAAATTTTTGTACAAGAAGCTAATTATTTTCTTATTGCAAATGACCCAGAGGTAAAAATACTGGGTCCAAAATCAGTTATTTTAACATTTTAAGATTATATATATGTAATTTTTTTTCAAATTTGAAAGTTGTCTTTCGGAAAATTTCTACCATCTTAAGTTTCAAAATTAGTTATTGAGATTTGGCTAATACAAGTAAATTTGGATTTTCACTATACCAGTTGCTTAACATTGAGTTCACTGTTTCTTAAAGCAGGTCATCTCTGCCCTCAGGTTCATGCCATTGCTGCTAAGTAAACCAAGAATAAAAATAGCAGTGAAGGTGGGGACAGGAGACTGCTAATCACATTAAAAATATATATTTTACTTCTCTCCTCTTAGAAGCAATAAAATAATTCTTCCAATAACTGTTACCTAGGTGGGTCCAGTGTAGTTAACTGTCAACAATTAACATGATAAAAATAACAATGAGGGAATTTTCCCTGGTGCATTGATTGTGCCCTAAGGGGTCTGGAAAAAGGGAAGTTACAAGTTGCCCTGACATTCCAAATGTATGTTATCTTAGATGCAAAAAGAGAATAGGCTCAGTTAAGATCAAAGTTGATCTTTGCCAGGGAAGATACCAGCCTAGGACATGACTACCCACCATAGACTGCTTTTTAATTTAAAAAGTTTTAATTTCAGACCATCCTTTGTGGTTACGTCAGGTCTCCGAGTTTGCAAGGCCACCACGCAGGCCTTCCCTGAGCATGTCAGGTTAGCATGGCGCCCCTTGTAGTCCGCAATACACACTTAAAGTAGGTGCATTTGTCTGCTCTATTTGACCAAAGAGCAGTGAGAGAATATTAAAGAAGATTAACAAAAAAGAAATTGCCTGTGTTTATCGTGTGAAAATAAGGAGGAGGGACCAAAACCCAGGCCTCTCAAAGAAAGCAATTCAACATCAAACTAGTGCAGAAAGTAAACAATGCACCAAGTAGGTGTTTTAACATACCATTGGGAAGAAATGTCTAGCAACCATATTTTACCCCTGAGGAGATTTTGGGCTCAATCCAGGAGAAATTCATACAGATGCATTTTAATTGCTTAAATAAGTAACAGATATATGAGGAGAGTTTGGGGAAGGGGTACAGGCAGACCACTCTGATACTGGGGGTTCAGTTCCTGACCATCACAATAGAGCAAATATCGCAATAAAGTGAGTCATATGAATTTTTGGGTTTCACAGTATATATAAAGGTTATATTTACATTATACTGTAGTCTACTAAGTGTGCTATAGCATTATATTAAAAATGTATATATCTTAATTACAAGATACTTCATTGCTAAAAAATGCTATCCTCTGAGCCTTTAGATACTCCAAATATTTTGTGGGTGGAAGGTTTTGCCTTCAATCTGTAAAAAAGAAACAATACTGTATCTGGAAAGTGCAATAAAACAAAACACACTAAAACAAGGTATGCCAAATAAGTAAAATTTGGAAAGACGCATACTTTGACTAGGCCTTAAAATGCTTTGTATACCATATAACATGTCAGATAGCCATACTCACAAAGGCCCAAACAATCTCAAATCAAAAGTTCTAGCCCTATCTGGTTTGGCTCACTGGATAGAGCATGAGCTGCAGACTAAAAAGTCCTGGGTTTGATTCTGGTCAAGGGCACATGCCTTGGTTGCAGGCTCCTCTCCAGCCTGGTTGGGGTTGGGGCTCATGAAGGAGGCAACCAGTCTATCTCACATTGATTTTTTTTCTCTGTCTTTCTCTCTCTTCCACTCTCCCTTAAAGAAAAAAAAAAGAAACAAAGAAAAAGAAAAATGTTCCCAAGTGACAATTAACAACAACAAAATTCTACCTTTTTCCTTTCTCTTTTTTGGTGATAAGAAGAAAAAACAAAACACAAAACCCCAGACCTTGTCTTATTCTCATGTAATCAACTATAGGGAACACACTGAGCTTTTTCCTGTGTAGATCTCTCTATCACTTTTGGTGATAACACACATAGGTGTCTGCATGTGGAGTTCCAGCCAGATCTTCCCTCCATCCATGAAGATAGGTGAGTATTGGTTTTGGGGGTGCAGCGTGCATGTCTCCTGCCAACCAGTGGTCCTGGATTTACATGTGAGAGAGTCAGGACAACCATCCCAAATGTGTGAACATGAACACATTTGTTTCTTCAAATTTGAGTTTTGGGATTCTCAGTGTCTTTGCCTTTGCAACTTTTAGAGCTTTTTGGTGAATTAGACCCTCCTGTTTCCATGGAAAGAAGCATCCAGGGCCCTAGCTGGTTTGGCTCAGTGGATAGTGTCAGCCTGCAGACTGAAGGGTCCCAGGTTCGACTCTGGTCAAGGGCACATGCCTGGGTTGCGCAGTAGGAGGTGTGCAGGAGGCAGCCAATCAATGATTCTCTCTCATCATTGATGTTTCTATCTCTCTCTTCCTTCTCCCTTCCTCTATGAAATCAATAAAATATATATTTTTTTAAAAAAGAAGCATCCAGGGCATGTGACTTTTGTAAGACATGTAAGACATGCTGAGTGAAGAAACTATCAATGAACTTTCAATAAAATAATAACTTTAATTTCTCATTCTATTGGGTCTGGAAACTCACATTTTTATAGGGTTGCAGTTAGGAAGCACATATATATAATGGTGTTTGTACTAAAGTGGACTCACACTCAGGGAAGGGAAGAACTGCTACAACTGTAACCTTGTTGTCCTCACCTCTTGTGTCAGGGACCCTAGAACAAGTTGGTTTGGGTAGACATAGTACACTCCTTTACCAATAAAATAAAACTTACTTTAGCCAAATAGATGAGCTAACAGGGAACAGCTTCTGTGATCCTCAAGAAAGACTGACTTTATAGCTTAATGCAGCATGAGAAATATAAGACATGATAATTATTTGAAATATAAATTATATGGTTTATTAACACACACACACACACACACACACACACACACACACACAGATACAGGTGGGAAGCAGCAGCACAGTATATAATCTCCAGTGCTACTGGGGAGAACTGAACCTGGACCAGCCCCCATGCCAGAGCAAGGGGCTGGCCCAATATTCCAATAATCAATAATCACAGTAACCAACTATGTACTTCCTATTTGCCAAGCATGGTTAACTGTTATATCTAGATGTAAACTCATTTAGTGTGGATAATATCCATTTATAAACTTGGAAAGTTTCTGAGGCTCAAGACTAGACTATATGAAAGTTCACTTACCTCTAGAAAGAAAGAACTATTCTACTGAAGAAATGAGAGAAATCAGTCATTGGATTAAAATAAAAAATAAGAGAAAATGTTTTGCATAGTAGATCTATCTTAATATTAGGAAAAGAATAGTCTATTTAAGACTGAACCAGAGAATTATTATGAAATTAAGAAGATTAATGTTACTTTCAAAGTTCTCATGTAGGGATCCTCTAATCATTAGCTTTACTCTTTAGATGAGGAGAGGTGGACAGCTCAGAAGCACACTGTGTTTTGATCATTAAATAAGAGTCATAGTTAATATAGTGATCCCTGGTGAATTGGAAGCATTCCTGGCTTGCAGATCATCTGATTCTGGTTGAAATCCAGATGAAATATATTTATCTTCATTATATAAGAAGTTAATACAAAATAAAAAGTTAAAGTTGGAAATAAAATTCATAAAGTGAATTCCAAAGCAAATATATTGCCCAAATTAATAACACTTTGAAATGATCTGAATCTGCTAGGTGCAGAAACACCCAAACCAGCCATCTTTGGACATTTGTTCCTGTAGTACCATTATTTTACTAAACCACTGTTGAAAAGCCAGGAAGACAAAGACCTCTTTCTTTCATTTTGCCTTGGATATTGCTCAAATGCAAAGGTTTACAATAATAGCAATTAACTTACTGAGTCCTTTGTATATTTTGGGTTCCATTCTGAATGCCTGGCATAAATGAACTCATTTAATATTTGAAACATCATGAGTTTTGTTTTAGATGATGGAATGCATCAGCCAGTAAGGGTACTCCTGAGTAATTTTTCTGTTGGCAATGCATGCTTCATTTGTGGGAAAACAGACTTGATATACTCTCACTAGGAGAGCACAATACCATAGGTTTTAATTTATGCCATTGCAAGATATGACTTAAGTTTATGTATGTATATCAGCTGCTTTATAATATTTGTTAGAAATAATTTGCTTCAATCAGTAAGGAAAAGTTATAATTGCATGTCCTTACTCTCAAT
This sequence comes from Myotis brandtii, assembly GCF_000412655.1. Lineage (NCBI taxonomy): Eukaryota > Metazoa > Chordata > Mammalia > Chiroptera > Vespertilionidae > Myotis > Myotis brandtii. The sequence goes on from NW_005354673.1 coordinate 136,414, forward strand.
CACCTTGGGAATAAAAGAAAAAGATAGGTTTGCTCCTAGGGAGAAAAGTAGTGATAAGATCATCTTCACAGGGTTAGATAATGAATGGACCTTTCTTGGTTTATCCTTTCAAAGATGATGGGAGGGTACAGTGGGCAGGGACTCCAGTTCTGCTTGGGTCTTTGAAAAAGTTCAAGAAAAGAAACCTCACTTAAAGAGTTATAAAAAACAAGGATAGGTAATTACCATTAATTATTGACATTTCAGTTATATAATAAAATGATTTAGTTGCATATTCTTTTGAATAATCCATTTTATAGATTTTTGAGCCATTTTTTCACTGCCTTGTAAAAAGTATTTATTCCATATAGCACCTAGGACATGGCTCTAGGCAACTGGCCTAAATGGTAATTCCCAAATAGAAACAGAGTGGCTTGTTCCATCAAAGAGTAAACTAATTTCAAACAAACCATAGTCTTTCTAATGCACAAAAACTTAAAATCACTTCCCTAACACTTGAGGAGATGTGGACTCCCCATACTATTTGTATTTAAAATAAGGGAAGTGCTTATCAGTTATTTATGATTATGGTAGGAAGTCTTACTGTATATTCTATCAACAAAAGACACTTTCGTTATCATGTAATATTTGCCCCACTGTATCCATCAAGTATTCACACAAAGAAGTCAAAAGAAGTCATCCCCTTAACCTTTACTGATGGCAAATGTAGTGATGAAATTCTTATTAATAAAATGAAAGCCATTTTAATAATGCTAACATTTTAGCTTAGAGTGACAAAAATTGTAGATAACTCCGAGTCTTATCTCAACAGACTTCTGGTGCCTATAGGAAAATGAAGAAATGGGGAAGATATTTAGCTGGAATAAAGGTTCTTTTTTTTCTTTTTTTCCAATATAGGAGTTAAGATATATGTTGGCAAATCCTTGATTAAAAATTCAACTGAGATAAAAGTGGAGGTCCTAGATTGCAACTGAGTATTTCAACTCTAAAGCCATCAGAATATTTTTAAATCCTAGGTTTGCTGGTATTTAATCTTAGTATTTAATAGGAAAGAAAACAGATTGTTCAGGATCCTGCACTACTGTCTCTGTACTCTGCATATAATAAAAGAGTTTATATTCAACTTTGTGAGAAGAGAGAATAAAATTGATGGAAATATCACTTATTTACCTAAAATTTCTAAATACTTAAAAGAAAAAGGAAACTGGGGTCTAAATTATATGAATTCTGACTCAGCTCATCATTCACTTTCCTAACAACAGCAGCAAGTGCAATAGAAAAGTATTTAACATAAAACTTCCAAAATAGTCATTGTCATAGTTTGGATTTCTCCTGAACTGACCCCAAAGAAAGTATTTGAGTTTAAGTAGTTTTTAGGAGATGATTTTATGAGGCATAATTAGAGAAGGGAGAAAGAGAGATCTAGAAGCAAAGAAAAGGGTGCCTTACCAATACAGTATCCACTTTGTATAATTGGAACTCATTCAACTTAAAGAGCTCCTAGGAGACAAAGAGTAAGCCTCCTAGTTGCTCCAACTGGTTTACTCAGCCATTAACCTCCTACTGTCATTAGTGGGAGTGCAGAGCAGGTAAATAGCACTGTGGATGGACACCTTTAACTTGAGTTAGAATTCTACTTCCTTCATTCTGCTTCACCAGTCCACCTGATTACATCCCTGTTTTAATATCCTAGTGTGTTCCAGTGTAAATCTATGTCAGTTCTAGTTTTTAGTATTTGGCTTATCATGTAGTTATAGGTGATATTTTCTTCTTTGAATGCTTGTTATTTTTTTTATTGGATGTCAGACATTTTGCATTTTACCTGTTTAGAGCTAGATTTTAAAAAATACATTATTAGTATACTTGAACTTTGTTCTATGGCATAATTATGTTACTTGGGAACAGTTTGATTTTGATGGAAGAGGAGGTTTTGCTTTTAATATCTGTTAGGAGGGACCAGAGCTGTGCTCATTCTAGGCTATATTCCCCGATTCTGACACATAAACCATCTGGGGGTTCTACGCAACGCTCCATGAATCATAAGGTTTTCCAGTCTGGCTGATGAAATCAGTACTAATCCAGGCCCTATGTGAATACCAAGCATTGTTCCCACTAATCCTTTTGGGTGGTTCTTTTCTCAGCCCAGTGTCATTTCCTCATATGCAAGTGCTGATCAGTATCAGTTGAATACTCAAATGGAACATTGCCGATTTCCAGACTTCTCTTTGTTTAGCTTTGTATGGTAGTTTGGTTGGATACCCATTTATCAACTGTCAAAGTTTTTTATTTTCCTCGGTGATGGATGATTTCTACATAACAACTTGCTTAGGGGTTAGTATAGTTAGAAAATAACTATTTTCAATATGCTATAATATTTGTAGCATATAAGCCATCATTATATCTCTTGAAACTCTACAATAATGTGTATGTAGTTCCTCCATAAACTTCACTTCTCACCTGCCACCATCATCCCTATTTCTCACCTTCAAAAAAAGGACACTAATCTTCCCCATTAACTACTTTGTTCTTATGTGTTTGAAAAAACAAAACAGTAACAACAGCAAAATACTGGAAAACTGTCAGATGCTTAAAAGCTGGTAATAAAAAAAAGTTAAAAACTACCATTGAATACCTATTCTATTTCAAAAATTTTATTAGTTGGGTCACACAAGAGCAGTATATTAACATTTCTACTTTTTTTCTTCAATTAAAAATGCAAACATGACAAATGACAACCCAAGAGGTGTAAATGTACTTCTCAGCCCCCAACTTTGCAGTGTCAAGTAAACCAAATAATCTTATTAAGGATACTAGAGGCCCAGTGCAGGATATTCTTGCACTCAGGTGGTAGGGGGTACCTCATCATGGCCTGAGCCCTCTCACAGTCTGGAAGCCCTCAAGGGATGTCTGACTGATGGCTTAGGCCCGCTCCCCCGGGAAGCGGTCAGGGAGTGGGCCTAAGCCATCAGTTGGACATCCTTAAGGAAGCGGTCGGGGAGTGGGCCTAAGCCATCAGTTGGACATCCTTAGCACTGCCGCGGAGGCGGGATAGGCTCCTGCCACCACTGCTGCGCTTGCTGGCCGTGTGCCTAGCTTCTGGCTGAGCAGTGCTCTTCCTGTGGGAGGGGATAGGCTCCCACCACTGATGCGCTTGCCAGCCGTGGCCTAGCTTCTGGCTGAGCAGTGCTCTTCCTGTGGGAGCGCACTGACCACCAGGGAGAAGCTCCTGCATTGAGCATCTGCCCCCTGGAGGTCAGTGTGCATCATAGCAACCAGTTGTTCCACCATTCGGTCAATTTGCATATTATCCTTTTATTATATAGGGTATTTGCTAATATTATCTTTGCACTGTTAAATTGTATCCATAGCAACAACAGAGTCCTGCAATCGCACCTTCCTTCTGCAACTAGATTCATTTTGTCCCTAAGGAATACCTTTGGATCTGGACATCCAAAATGTTGTGAAATGCACAGGTGATATTTCTGCTCTTCTGATCTACCCTGTTAATGTGGGGGCTTTGGTGAGAGATTCTGTCCCAGCTGAAACAAAGATAGTTTTTCCTCAGAGAAGACATTAACCTTCTGGTCATAGATATAAATTAAATTTAAACAAATATTGAATCTTGATTTTAGAAGCCATGTTTAAAAATTAAAAACAATACAGTAACTTTAATTTCTTTCTCAACTGTGAGACCTGAAGGAGTCCACTGGCAATAATTCTTGGGCTAAGCAGGAGAGAGGAGGGACTCTGCAGTATATAAAGGTTAAAAGAAGAGGTAAATAAGAAGGTACAGAAATAATTTCTTTGTGAAAAAAATTCTCAGATGCATGAAATCTTTGTAACACTATAAGATAGTATTTTCTTGTGTTTTTTGTTTTCTACCTTATGATGACTGCTATCATTTTTTTAGAAATGAAACCACAATATTTACAGTAAGACCTATGAGAATAACTAGGCGCCAAAGTTCTTTTTGACATAATCTGAGTCTTTCTTGATGATATATCCACTTTCAAAAATATAATTTTTAATATAACAGCCATCACAAAATAATGCCAGCATGTCTCAAAATATGTCTCATGAATCATTTCCTAAGATGTTTTGTGAAAAAAAAAAACATAAAGGAATTTCACTGTCAAAAAGTTTTAAATCATCTGAATGTTAGATAAATTTTTTGGAGACATAAAATGCACATTGTCATGTGTGACTCTAACTCTGCAATCCTCAAAGAATTTAATCAAAATGGTATTTTTTCTACAATGTATAATTACTATTATTGAACATTCAGGGAATGTTGCCTCAAGTTCTTCTCAACAAAACCTTTTATTTGTACTGCTTTCTTATTTTTAGTGTTTAATTAAAAGCAAACTGAGAGCAAGAGAGAGGCATAGCCTGAGAGGCAGAGGCTGGGCTTAAAGATAACCTTGATCCTTTGCTTATTATATTCAAGGCCACCACTGCTTGATTCACTTACAATCCCCCTCCAAAATCTCTGTGGCCAGGAAGCTGAGGACTTCCATCCTTGCCACGCATTGACTTAACTTAATGATATTCATATCAATAGTCTCTGGCCTTGAATCATCCTATATCTCCCCCGTTCAATTTCTGAGTTTAAAAAGTCAAATATTGCCCTAGCTGGCTTGGCTCAGTGGATAGAGTGTCAGCCTGCGGACCGATGGGTCCCAGGTTCGATTCCGGCCAAGGGCACATGCCTGGGTTGCGGTCTCGATCCCCAGTAGGGGGTGTGCAGGAGGCAGCTGATCAATGATTCTCTCTCATCATTGATGTTTCTATCTCTCTCTCCTCCCTTCCTCTCTGAAATCAATAAAGAAATATATTTAAAAAGTCAAATATCTCTCGGACAGTAATATTTGATACCAACACTCACTAATGCATCACTAGAGTTAACCCAAATCTGTGTTTTATTCATAGTATGCTTGAAATATAATTTACAAGAATGAATGAATTGATACAAATCAATTTTGGCTTCTTGGTTTTAAATTTTTATTTACTTACAAAATCTTTCTGATATCCGAAACCTAAAATCCACTTGTGTAGCCATCCAAATGTATTTAAATGTTTACTCCATCATACCTTAGAACAGAGATTGCAAACTGTTGGCCATGGGCCAAATCTGGCCAATGACCTGTTTTTGTTGTTGTTGTTGTTTTTTCTAAAATAAAGTTTTAATGGAGCACAGCCATACTCGCTGGACTCTGTATTGTCTATGGCCACTTTTGCATTATGGTTGCAGAATTAAGGCGCTGCAACAAAGACTGTGAAGAAACCTGAAATAAGCCTGTACCTTTTACAGAAATAGAGAGATGAGTTATAGGAGCAACAGCAAAATCTGGATGTAAAACTTAAGAGGATAGAGGACAGTTAAGAAATTTTGGCAGTGGAAGGAAAATACAAACTTTGCTGGACAGCTACTTTTCAGCATTGTCTTCTATTTGATTAATAAATATATAGAGACAGCTGCAAGAAAAAAACATTTTAGCAAGAGGCAGTGGTTTGGCTCTGACTTAGAGAGTGCTTTGTGGTTATGCTTACTGACCTCTTCCACCTGGAAGCAAGCTTGAATATCAGCTCGGCTTCTAAACTTCCATGGGCTTTATCCCTCTTGCAAAAGGATTTCAACCAAGCAGTTGCTTTAACTGTAGGCTGGGGTAAGAGGCTAGATCTAATACACTTAGGATTAGGGAAGCTTGTGATTTACTAAAGAGGGAATATTCCACTTAAAAGATTCCCATGTATTTAAAGCAAGAAAATAGCAAGAGAAATAAAATACAACATTATGTAATTGAGCCAAGACTTTCTTACAGACTCGACTCAATGGTCACCTCATTTGTTACATGACCTTCAAATGCATTTTCCTTACCTTCAACATATCTTTTATATCACTCTGTTTCACTTCTCTAGGAAAATGCATACTATTTAATATAATAACATATGATATTTTCTTGTGCATCTATTTATTTTGTCATTCTCTGCTTACTAGACTTTAAACTCTATGAAATTAAGATTCTTCTCCATCTTTGTTTACTAAAGACTACCTATAACCTAAAAAATAATAATATCTAGCCTGGCCAGCATGGCTCAGTGGTTGAGCATGGAACTATGAACCAGGAGGTCATGGTTCAATTCCACATATATACTTGCACATGCTTGATGTATTTTCTATTTGATTCCAAAATAAACTACCCATATTGAACAACAAATACTCAGTAATTTAGAATAGCATTACATTATTATTATCATAATTTGGGGCATGGTGTATGGTTTCTCAGATGGTTTCATCCAGTTTTATTCCAGTGGCTGCATTTAGGTGGAAGGTCACCTGAGCTGGAAGGTCTGAGAGAACCACACTTATGCCTGGCCATTGGTGCTGGCTGTAAGCTAGGAGGCGTCATATCTTCACCACATGGCCTCCACTGAGCTGGACTGGCTTCCTTATGTGGTGTTCTCTGGGCCACATTTCATGAGGGTGAAGACAGAATCTGTGAAGCTTCTACAGCCCAGCCTCAGAAGTTCTTCAATATGACTTCCGTGGCATGAATTTATCAAAGCAGGTCATGTCACCGATCTATATTCAAGGAGTGCAGAAACTGCCTCTCCATTTTATGGAAGGAGATGAAAAAAAATGTGTGGCTATGTTTTTTAATCAACAACAGTTGAGGTTCAATAAGAATGCGTTATATGAATGAATAGTGTGATTAAAGGCATAGCAAGAAAAGAATATAGCATATTCTTTAGTTTATAAGCAATGGGTAGTCATGTGAATTCTGGAATAGGAGATGATATGATCAAAGTGGAAGATTAATCTGCCTGTGGCTACAGAAGGATATAAATTGAGGATAAACTAGATGCGGGAAAGTCATTTGAAGCCTGCCATGATAAAGCAGAAGTAATAAAATGAGGAACTGGAAGATTCCTCATCAATTCTACTCCTATTTTCCATTTACTTATTTGGGGTTTACAGCAATGGATGAGGGTGGCACAATGCTAAATGATTGTGTAGGACCAGCTAGCATGTGGCAGGAGAATAAATAAAATGCACCTGGAAAGGAATTAGGATGACATTGAAATCTGAGTGGCTCCAGATAATGGTCCACATATGTATAGGTTTGTTTTAATTTATTGGCAAGTCAAGACAGTTTGAATAATTCAAGGTAGAATGTGAGATCTGTCCCTTTGAGAAAAAAAAAAAAGTTCCTTGGCATATATATTTTTTTTAACTTCCAAAACATAATATTTAGAGGTGAAACTTTGTGTACTAAAGTAAACTTAAAGCCTTATGGCTATTTACTTAGAACTGACTGACACAAAAGAAATAGAAACATTAACACATACAGCATTTCAGTTTTCCCCAGGGACATCCAGTTCAGTATCTTCTCATGTTGTTAAAAAATAAAGAAGCTCATATATCTCAAGGTGTTTTCACTCTGGATGGTTATGCTTGTCATTATTTTTCCTATTCAAGGATACATTTAAAACACACCCCATTTTTAGGAATATTTTTCTATAGAAAAGCTATTATTTTCTTTCTTGGAAAGGCAATACAGGGAGAATCTAAACTTAACAGAATTCTAGTCATAAATTTATAGAAAGAGTGCCTACTTTTTTGTTGTTAATCCTCACCGAGGATATTTTTCCTTGATTTTTAGAGAGAGGGGAAAAGAGGGGGAGAGATAGAGAAAAACATCAATGTGAGAGAGACACATTGATTGGTTGCCTCCTGCATGCACCCTAACCAGAGCCAGAGATCAAGTTGCAACCAGTATGTTTCCTTAACTAGAATCAAACCCTGGACCCTTTAGTCTGCAGGCCAATGCTCTCTCTACTGAGCCAAAATAGCTAGAGCAAGAGAGAGTACCTACTCTTATATTTCACTATAAGAAAGAGGAATTGATGAAAATGTACCTGATTCTTGTGTAAAAAGGTTATCCTTTGGAGCTTGAAAAGGTTCACTATTTAACAATTGAAATTTTAGTAAACATTTTCTTGGAAGTAGATTTTGACCTTCCATTATAGAAATAAGGATTCAGAATTCTGATTTTCTCTTCCTCATAATTCCAACTGCCAATTATACTACTTTACCTGAATGAATGGAAGAGATGGAAGAGTTTTTGTTTTGGGGGTTTTCTTTTAGACACCCTAAACTAGACTATCTATAAGTTTAAATTTTGTCTGTTAAAAACCTGCATCAAAATCATCAGTACCCCACTCCAACTATACAAACTCAAAATTTTCTAAAAATGTTGTTTAATCTTTTTATCCATTATTTAGGTGATTATTTTGAGCAATGAAGTTTAGACATCTGCTCTAGGTTGGACTCCACATAATTTTTTTGATACACTCTTAAGTAGGTAGGAAGTACTCTCTCCTTTAAAATAAAATAGGAGTCACCCATATACATTAAAAGTACTTATTCAGTGTTGTCTTTATGCTAGAAAACTGTCAAAGTGTTAGGAAAAGAGTAACTATTCAGATCAATTCTCTGTTTTCAGGGAACTCTAAATGTAGAGATAATTCAATTACAATACAATTAGAAAAAAATGCCATGAGTCAAGAGACAAGCCAGGGTGGGATACTATGATGATTTCAGGGAAGAGTGAGAGGAATTAACATCACAGTATAGTCTTAAAGGAAAGTCCTAGGGATGGGGAGTTTTACATAGAGGTGAGAGAGATCATGGTGTTCTCACACACTGCAATTTGTTCTTTGTCCCTGGAGCAGAAAGTATAAGTTAAAATAAGATATAAAGATTAGTAAGAGGTAAGAGATAGAGCTGAACCAGTCCACTGGAGTAACTTGTGAAATGTCATGTTCAATTATATTTTATATAATTTCTTTGGCTACATTGATTTAGCCAAAAGACCTTATATGAAATGAACTGATATTAGCCAACTAGATTGTACTTCTATATTCCTAGAGAATATGGTTAGGTTATTGCTAGAAACATGTTGCTAAAGTAGGAATCCCATTGTATAGGAACAGAAAAAAAACCTTGTTTCTAAAATGAATCTGTTGGTATATAAAAGCAGCTCACTGCCAAAAAAGTGCAGTTCTTAGACATTTTTCTCCTTTTAAAAACTGATCATTCTGGACTAAGATCTTCATCTCACACCTGATATCCACTCCATCAACAAATCTTGTTAGCTCTACCTTCAAAATATATCTGAAATTTGATTACCTCCCACCATTTTCATTACTGTCACCTTGACGCAAGTCTCATAACCTCTTTCCTGTTCTGCTGTTGAATAGTAGCTGACTGGCATTTCTGCTTTCATCCTCACCTGTGTATAATTTGTTCTCCATACAGAAACTAGAATAAGGCTAAAGTAAGGCTCCTGTTACACAATGGGACCAAGGAAGAAAGTTTTTGACTCTCAACTGATCCACTTGAGGATTATTGTTAGTCCCTTCCACAGTTTTGATGATAAATGTGCAAATGTAGCAGGCATGGCCTCAGAAGAACATGGTGACCAAGCTCAGATCCTTGTCAAGGAGAGTCTATGTGACCCCGCTGTGTAAGTCACCAAGATCAATAAAGATGTGGGTCAAACCCGAGGGGAATTCAGAAATGGTTGTAGAGAAGGAAACACTGGAAATCAATTATGACCGTATGACCAGCTCCATCTATGAGAGTAATGGATTTTTGCACAAATCTTCCTACCATAGATTTCCCCCTCAAAAAAAGAGGCTCGAACATCCTGGAGAAGCTACTCCCAGACCTTATACAAGTAGATCTAAGTGGCACAAGGTATGGATTGTCTTGTGGATTGTACTCTATCATCCTGGTCAACTTGCAGATTGAAGAAATTATGTTCATGGGAAACCTGCTATTTCTAACACCTCCAAGCTATCAACCCTTTCTGAAAGTTTCATCTTGTCTGAATCTCAGCTGAATTATCACCAAACGCTAATGATCATAAGATATATAATTTGCTTCCTGACAATCAGACAGGGCCGTGGAATTAAAAGAGCTCTTATTTAAGCTATCTGATTTCCTTTGAAGATTCTAATTTTGAGGCATCCCAAAGCCTTAGAAAACTCGTTTGGAACAGGGTGATAGGTGGTTAAGTAATAGGTACATTTAATTTCTTTCTCTCAGATAATGAGAAGGACTAATCTCGGAAAAGGGTTCCCAGAATTAACCAGCAGAAAGGAGCCACTCATATATTTCTACTATGAATGCTTTTGCCCTTGAAGATGCAAGTACACTAGGCAGGTATTCACTGTTCTCTCTCTAAATGAACTGGTATTTCCCGAATTGCATGCTGGGATAAAACATATTTTGTCATGACCTGTACTTCCAAGCTACACTTTTGCTTCTGGTCTGACAAAAATGGCACTCTGCCTTATTTGATTTTGTTGTTTCTTTTATTTACCACCATCATCTGATTTCAAAAATAAAGATAGACCTCAAAAGATCAAGAAAGAATGTTTAAGGCAATAATCAGCACCATCAAAATACACCATAGTAGAGGACTAATGTAATACCCATGCTTGTTCAAAGCTCCAACTTTCCCATATCATTTTGACTCTCTGCACATGAGTGAAACTGGTTTTTCTATTCTACTTTTCCTGAATGTTGAAATACTCTTCAAAGCTGAGATGAATTTGAAATTATGATCATAAACATTGTCTTTCTGCACATAAAAAAGCTGAAAGTAAACTGGAAGTAATTTTTATCCCTGTGGACTTCACAGTCAGCTCTTAAATGCGGTAATGGATTGGTTACCTCCATTACCGTAGGCAATACATATATATACTTCTATCTTGTGTAGGCTATGGAAATGTGGGATTTTCTTACAACCAAATAAATATAATATTAGCTAATTTACCTATTTGAAAAATTTAGCAGAAGAGCCAAGTTAATTGGCATGAAGCATTTCCTACATTATATGTTTCTAATGTTTCAAGAAATATTAAAGTTAAAAAAGAATAATGAAAATAATAAAACTCAAGAGATGTAAAAAAGTAAATATTCTCTTTTCTCATCCACATCCAATCTCCTTGTTATTAGAATTTGCATTTTAAAAAATATGGAATTCATTGTTAGATTAGACCCTATTTAAGAACTACTTAACTGAGATCAAATAAGCACTTTGGCCCAAACTCCTACTACAAAAATTTATGATAATAGTATCACTCCCATTTTATAGATAAAGCCATGTGATTACTGAGATGGTATTAACTGAATGATCTGAAATTACAGCCATATGTGCAGCTGTAGGTGGTGGATAGGGGAGTGACTTGGGATTTCTTTTTCTTGGTAACACTTTTTTTTTTAACCACAATTCAAACTGCAGTTTCAATTTTTTATTTCTTCCCCAAAGATCAGTAAACTATCACTTGGCTATTTTAAAAAGAAAATGGGCAAAAGGCTGGCAAATATCTTTTTCTTAGTCTTGGTAACATTAGTAACTGACTTTCTAAATCAAAAGTAATGTTTCAAATAAGAAATCACTTGCATGAAGCCAAATCTCTGTCTTGACCCTCAAGAGTCCTTGAAGAGGATCCAAAGGCTGGCTACACCCAAGGTATTTCCTGCTTTCTTTGGTCGGGGGCTTGCCATACATAAGTACCTTTCTTCTCACATTAATATTATTTTTAAGTGAACTAGTCAGTAGAAGGAGGCAGCCAAATTTCTTCAGGAAATAACAGTCCAGTATGGTTGCTATCTAAACAGTCAGTGTATTTTATTCCTGCCCTTCTCACATCTACAACCCAATTGTGCATTTTACCAAGATGAATCTTAAGAAATGGTCATTTGGATTCCAAGTTGAACTAATTCTTAAAATCTTAGCGTGGCTCTCCATGTGTATGAGTGGAATTTAGGTGAAGTAGGAAATGATTCTTCCTCCACGTCTTCACTCTCCTTGCACACCCCCCCCTACAATATTTTTCCTTGGATTGAGTTTCCATCTTTTATGACTCACCTATTTGAGCAACACTACAGGTTATCTTGCAAGATGATAGCCATCCAGTGGTGCATGCTTTCATTCTCTCTTGGGTTGCTGCTCTGTCCCAGTTACTCTGTTTCTTCAAATCCCCATGTGTCTACATGTGTTCACACATGGGTGTGCACACTCAAGTAGAATAAGCTGTTTATTCTGGAAACCGTCATAGCACCATCTTTGCCAATGTGAGATCACTGGAATAACTTTTGCTGATGTCTTCCACATGTTGGTTGACCATATGGATTCTAGTTTAACCAATGTGTATAATCTCTCAATTTCCACATATGCTGAGCAAGGTTCTTATTTAGAAGGCAGAGAAACTGCCAAGTGTCTGAGGAGAGCATTCTGTATGTTGCTTCATCTGAAAAAAAAAATATATCCCTAAACAATCTGAGATCTCTTATTGTTAAACTGGTCATATGTAAAAGCAACCTGGAACCATGACGTTTTTTCAGATCTTTTGGATTAGTGATAATCAAAATTGAATGGAGAAAAAAAATTAAATAAGTTCCATGATATAAATAATATATCATTTTTCTTAGAGAAGAAAAGCTTAAAGAGACTCACAAGGCTTTAACAAAACTAATTCGTAAGCAGAATTCTGCTTTGAATTATTCTATTTTGTCTCTATTTCTTGAATAACATAGCCATTTTTCCTTGTGAATGATCAAGAAGTAATAATTCTGAATTTCCATGCATTTCTTCAACTGGATTTACCTAGGTTTTATGTGAAATTCAATGGGCTATTGTATTGAAAGTGTCTGTATTTTGCCTGTTGTCAGGTTATTTGTAATCTACTTCAGGTATTTGCCCCAACCATGAGGTGATGTATTTCAGAATGGAAGGGTAACATTATCTAAATATTTGAAAATCATGTTGAATTGAAACTTTTGGTGTTTTTTTAGGTTAAGAATAAAAAATAAAATGCACATGTATGGTGGTTAACTCTATATAACTTTTTCCCCCCCAGGCATTTACTGAGTTTCATTGATTTTTTTAAACAATCATATTTAGTTTATTTCTGCTTTACAACATCTCATAACTCAGCTCACCAAACTTTTTAACTCTTCATTTTATCATGATAAATATATATTTCTCATGTACTCTTAACCTTTATCTGTTAATGTTGTACCAAGTTCCATTTGAATAAATTAGTAGAAATGTGAGGTTACAATCTGAAGTGATATGATCCTAATATTTGAGGAATAATATCATTTGTAGTGACACATCAGACAATAGAAAGTCTACTGAATAGAAACACAAATTGTGGACTCTCTAAAAAGTAATTTTAGTTAGAGCTACTGTGATCTTGGACTATGAGTTTATACGTCTACCCCCTGTTGCTTGAAATAACAACACAAACAGAGTACAAAATGAAGCAAAGTGAAATTCATACTTTTTAGTGAATACAGAAGCTATCCTGACAGAAACTTTTAGGAACTAAAATATTTAACCCTAGAAATCATTAAGGAAAAATACTACCATGATGCAACAGTTCATTTGTGGACTAACAGACCCACAAATTTCCCTTGAGTCACTATATTTAGACTAGATAAAGAGTATCTATGCCTAGGATAGAGAAAGAGCATACACATGCGCGTGCACACACACACACACACACACACACACACACACACACACATCTATATATATAAAAGCCCAGTGACCGGAATGGCAGAACGACCAGAATGACCAGAACGACGGGTGGCTATGATGCGCACTGCTGCAGCCAACTGGCATGACCCAGGCCCTGATTGGCCCCCAACAACCCAATCAGGGGTGGGGCCAGCTGGCCAACCACCTGTGGCTCCTCCCCCTTGGCCCGATGGGCCCCCATTGGGGCGGGCCAGTCGGACCCCACCCATGTGCAAATTCGTGCACCAGGCTTCTAGTATATATTCATTAATATGTTTCTGATGATAAAGGTACTTTCTTAGGTTTCTTGTGATTTTGTGATACTGGTGGCTAAAGGTGATGTGATTACAGTGCATAAAACTTTGGCTGTAATAGGCAAAAATAAACCCTTAATTTTCTGAGTGATCTTATAGACAGGCAATTATTCAGTCTGGCATGCACTGCTTGTTGATCCATTCACCTAACAGTAACCCCATTAAAACTTTAAAGGTCATTGCTACAGTACAAAGATAGCAGGACCTTGTCAAGGACATCCAGCATAGGTAGCAGAAGGTTACTACTGTAATGTAACTAGGCAAACCATTGGGGTCTTAGTCTAACTCTAATCCCAGTATAGCAAATGCACCAGTATATTTTGGAATTGTTGTACAAATCAAATACTGATGCCATTTACTAACACTAATGGCAAATACAATACGAATAATGCCACTTTGATTACCCTATTCATATAAAAGTTAATTATTTTCTTAAGGTAATTTTTTAGATATAGGATTGTTGAATTAAAAATTACCTGTATATCCTTAATGGTTTTGATACATATTCCATATTGTTCTCCAGAAATTTTCTATTTTACTCTCCCAATAAGGACATATGATGATACTGTACAGATATGGGGGCCAGTGTTGTGTCCTGATAAAAAGTACTTGACATCATGTGAGTAAGCAGGATCAGGTCATTTTGTCTGTCTTCCTAAGAGTGAACCCCCTTCTCTTATTTCTTGCTTATATATCCTGATTTTGCTTTTACATGGGCATGTACTTAGGGAAGGTTGGGGCAAGAGGGTCCTCCTCACCTGAGCAGACAAAGTATGGTTACTCTAAGCCAAACATGGAATTTCATTTTCTTTACCAGTAACTGCTTTAGGTGTGGCCATGAGATACATCAATCTTCATTAAACAAGGAGGAAGTCTACAGGTGTGAGGCTTCTAAGATACAGTGTCCTCCATGTAGCAAACACGTTTATAAAGAAAAATGCTCCAGTTGTTAGACCTCTGGCTGCAGTTGTGTACTGATGTGATGTATGCCACTATGGCAGCCCTTTTGGAAGCATGAGGACCAATCTACTACAAGATCAATAATGTTGAGAATAAGCAAATAGAAGATACAAGAAAATCTGGGAACTGGATGCTTGCTAATCCCAATGTCCAGGAACAACAACTTTTCTTTATTGCTTGTCACTTTAATATTATTTTGTTATTTAGAGCTGAAAATAGCTTGACTTATACCTTAAGTTCAGCTCTGAATTTTAAACAATAGCTAATTTGAATGCAAATATTCTAGATGTCCTCTGTAAAGGTATGATGCTCTCAATATACTCCTATTTACACACATAAAATATTGATTATATAGTATATAATATACTAGGGACTCTGAGGGGAATTGCAATGAAATTGGTGTTCATGGGCTTTTATAAATGGGATGAAAAAGCTGAAATTCCATGGTCAACCTTGTCTCTTTCAGACCTCACTGCCCCTGACAATGTTGAAACAGGGTGAGAGAAATTCATCTTCCCCTTGCTGTCCTTTCCCATGCTTGCCTCATCCTCTATAGGAAAAAACACACACACATTGAGTCTAGATTATTCAGCCACCAAGCATTTTGGTGCTTTAAGGAAGTAATGTGGTGTGGGCTTGGGCTCTGTTTCTGGTCATTTGCTGATTTTAATGCCTGATGTCTTAATTACAGATTGAGGGATGGAAAAAGAATACATAATTTCAGAACTGACACACACATTTACCACATTCCCTGATAAAGGATGTAGGCACTTTCAATATTAGCAGTTAAATCATTTTACCACACTAATTTTCAGTTTTCTAACATTATTACAATTATTATTACTGGAGATCTATATAGAGGAGAGAAAAATGATC
This sequence comes from Myotis brandtii, assembly GCF_000412655.1. Classification (NCBI taxonomy): domain Eukaryota; kingdom Metazoa; phylum Chordata; class Mammalia; order Chiroptera; family Vespertilionidae; genus Myotis; species Myotis brandtii. Next base: position 152,165 of record NW_005354673.1, read on the forward strand.
CATCATAAGTCTATTTCATTATATGGGCATTTTCCATAAGGATTATGAGTTGTTTTAAAATTGTACAAGTCTTAGGCTTATTCATATTTTCAATTAGTTACGGAACAGAATGGTGTCTCTCTATGACATTAGGAATATTACAATTTAAAAGCAGTTAAGTGGTTCTTGCTCATAGGACCCCAATAGAACTAAATAGTCTAGGTTATAAATTTACTCCCCAGCCTTTGCTTGTGTTGGTCTGGAATCCTGTCTGAAGTTTAGCAGCAAGGTAATCCAGTAGAGGACAAGTTATCAACTACATGAGTGACTGGTTAGAGTGTTTATTGAATCCGTAAGAGAGAGGATTAGAGCCTTTGCTTAGATCCCTTCTCTGTTTCATGTAGCCTGTGGGAAAGTTAAATAAAATCCATGATGGATGTACTCACGGGCAAGGAAAGAAAAAGCACTTCATGTTAACATTGCCAAGTAGGGGTTGTAGTGGGGCCACTGAGGGCAGGTGCTCCAAGAAAAGGGGTGCTTTTTCATATGCAAAATATCATTGACCTTTCCTAAGATGAAGTTATTCTTTTGACATGAAAATCTATGATTTTTGCTCCTAACAAATATTCTTCAGACTAAAGTTTACTAATATACACACACATACACATATACACATACACTCCCACATGCTTGTCCAACACATACTTGTTAATCATTTTTTCCCCTAATTTCTTTAAACAGAAAAAGAAAATTGAAAAAGAAAATGGGGGAAATGTTGCTGAAATTCTTTGTCACAGAACTGACATTGAGTCCTCTAGAATTTCTCTCTCTCTTTCCTGGCCACCTGTGCACACTTCTATTATATAGCACTTATGATGCCACAACTTAATCGATTATTTCTTTATCATCTTTCTTCTAAAAATATGACATTTTTGAAAACTGGACTTGTATGTTTTATCACCATAAACATAGTGACTGCTAGATAGATGGCATCCAATAACAATCTGGAAAAATTATATAAAATGAATATTTTGAGGACATATGAATGGCTCCTCCTAAAATGAGCTCTCCTTCGGAATGGGGGTGGTTTCATCACTGAATGATTTATCCCATACAATATGAAAAAAAATAAAAATGGCTTCATTCTATTTGATTTGGCTGATCCAGGAAAAGGCTTTGGCTGAGTTATCCAAGTTATAAGACAAGCAGGAAGTGGACCAAAAAAAATTATTTGTGTCACTACTCTAAATGACTTTTTTAAAAAAAGAGTTCTAGCACTACTTTGTTCTATTTGATTCTTTTCAGAGGCCATTGTAAACAGGTAAAACAAACATTAAAATAAACCTAGAGGTTGGACATATATCTGGTGACATGACTAAAGTTCTTTGTCCAAATCAAGATATAGGAACTGAAACAAATATCTGGGCTTCACACTTTGTGGAAACTTCTCTGAAAAAGCACAAAAGCACTATGTCTTTTTTTTTAATGGAAGACAATCGATCTCACGCAATTTGATGGAAGTACTAATGTACCAAACCTGTCATTAAAAGGTGAAAACTTTTCGAGAGATTGTAGCTATGAACTCACCTGAAGATAACTTTATAATAATCACTAGTATATTTGGAAAAGTGACTTTATTTACAATTGCAGAAGACTTTGTATCTATGTCGGGATATCTGAGTTGACATCAATTTCTGCCACTAACAGACTGTAATCTTGGACAAACATATTTAGCTAATTATTTTTTCTGCTTTCTTTATCTGTAAAAAAAGGAAGTTGGCTTAGGTTAGCTTTTATAGATGGTTTTCTGAACAGCACAGTTATGATAGATGTTAAAAGATTTAATACAATGTAAATTATCTGGTTAAGAAAGTTAAACACTTGTATTTACTGCAGGACCACCCACAACCTTTCTATACTAATGTACAGTATGATTCTCTAAGACAGAGATTCTACCATATAGCTGCAAAATTGCATGATTCTATCTGGTACTAAGCCATGCCTGGTCCCTTCTCCACCCTAATTAGACTAAATGTATAAATCAGAGTAAAGAAGTATGATGCTTTTAAAGAGCCTTACACACCTCAAAATCTTGCACAAGCAGAATTCACCTTTTAGCATCACTTTCCAAGCTATTAAAGATAGGGTTGTATCTCCCTAGATTTATTAATAGCAATCTAGAAAGTTAAAGTACTTCCTCATTAGATATATATGCCCAGGACATTGCTAACCTATATTCATATATTAAAAATAAAATTAGAATGGAATTATTTCTTAAACTTATCAGGAATTAAAGCATTGAAGCATTGTTTTCTATATAATATAATTGGATGAGTTTTTCTTTCCCTTCAAGTATCTACAAGACACTCAAATAGATCTCAATTATTTTATTTTAGTCTGTAGCCAAATGTTCTTGCTCTCCAATCTCAGCATGAACTATAAGAAATGCAGAAGGCCAGAGCTGGTAATTCAGGACATGAGGAAGGTCTGAGAAGATTCAAATATATTGACAGGTGAGTTTACAATTTAAGAAGGTACAGTTTTGCCTACTCTAAAACTCAAAGTGTTCCTCTTCATGCACATAGAGCACTACACGATGGTTGAACAATGGAATATAAATATTGGGTATACATTTAAAATGTTCAGAAAGGGCCTTCTTAAATGTTATTACTAAAAAAATATTAAAAAAAACAGTTTTCCTTTGTATGCTCTTTGTTGCAGAGGAATGTTTTGTAGCTAGTAGTTTTTATATTTATTTATTTATTTGTTTATTTATTTTTGCGAGTAGTTTTTAATAATGTTTCTCTGGCATTGACTTTATTAAGAAAGGAGAAAATGATGGACTAAAAATGGAGACTAATAGTAAATATTTGAAACCCAGAGAAAACAGTGGCCATGACATGACCATGTATATACAAAGACGACTATTTAAGGAGGCTATTAAGCATTCTTAATTTATAAGTTTTATTTACAACAAGTATAGAAGAGATTAGTGTTAGTTGTCACAGAAAAGTTTTATATTAGACCCCAAAAGGATTGTAATATTTCACTGAAGTTATAGAAGCATTGACTAAATAATCAATATTTATTGAATATCTACAGAATCCCATGGCATTAGTCTCAAAATCATAGGGGGGAAAAACTAACTCTGGTCAACAATATTTAGGAGCAATATTTAGTTCACAGTCCTTGAATTAATTATAATTCTCTCTGGAGCTTGAGGAAGGATCTAATAAATTGTACTTCTTCCCAGTTCTGACTCTATAATCCTTTTTTTGTATGATTGGTGATGTTAGCCTCTGGTGTACTATTTTCATTCCAAGTGAGTAAGTCCTTTCTAGTAAAAATTCCACTTGCTTGTAGGGCAATTATTCAAGCATTCTCTGATTCTGCAGAATGATCTTTAGAAGGTTTGTTCTGCAGAAGTCATTTTTCTCCCTGAGCGCTCACTGATAGGACCTCAAGAGTTATGCATTCTTAGAATCACATTAGGAACATAAGTTGCTCAAAAATGAGCAATGGATTTGAATAGAGATTTCCCCAAAGAAGATATATAAGTGGCTAACAAGCACGTGAAAAGATGCTCAACATCATGAATTAGGGAAATGCAAATCAAAACTACAATGACATACCATTTGAATGACTACTAGGAAAACAAAAAGAAAGAAAACAAGTGAAGATGTGGAGAAGTTAAAGCACTTGGTGCACTGTTGGTGGGTAGAAATATAAAATGGTATAGCTGTAAAAAATTAACAATAAAAATTACCATATGATCCTGCAATTCCACTTTTGGGTACAAGCCCAATTGAATTGAAAATAGGCTTTCCAAGAGATATTTATACACCCATGTTCATAGCAGCATAATTCACAATAGTGAAAAGTTGAAAGCATCCCCAGTGTTCATCAACATATGAATAGATAAGCAAAATGTGGTGTATACATACAACAGAAGGTTAATTTGCCTTAAAAAGAAAGGAAATAGTGCAATATGCTACAATATGAATAAAACTTGAGGATATTATGCTAAGTGAAATAAGCTAATCATAAAAAGAAAAATACTGTATGATTCCATTTACATGAGGTAGTTAGAATAATCAAAATAATAGAGACCGAAAGTAGAATGGTGGTTGCCAGAGGCTGGAGGAAAGGGAGAAGAGGGAAATGTTGTTTAACAGGAACAGGATTTCAGTTTTATAAGGTGAAAAGAGTTATGGGGATGGATGGTAGTGATGGCTACATAACAATGTAAATGCATTTAATACCACTGAATTATGCACTTGAAATGGTTAAGATTGTAAATGTTATGTGTATTTTACCCCAATAAGAAAAACAGTTCTACTTACTACTTTTACATCCTATTACTTTTAATTAATTTCTACCCCATTACTACTTTCTACAACTTCATGAAATTTTCAATTGCTTTCTAAAATTTACAAGTACTGGATTTTCTTTGATCTGAATGATAGATAAAAACACATTACTCCAAAATTTTTGCTTCCACTACTGTTAAAGTACACTGCAGGGGCCTATGAAAATACTGCCTACTAAGTAAATATATTTTGATGTTTCAACGTGTAATTGCTTCCAAGGGGACATGAAATATATTTCATAGGTTGTAAGGCAATCATAAGTCAGAAGAGACATTGAGTGTCTAAATAATGCAAATGCTTGCCTTGAGCCATGGGGTAAAACCCTACAACAATCCTTTTTTATATTATTTCAACAGTCTTGGTTTTTGTTTGTCTGAGAGGCTAATAATTGGAGCTACCTATGTACGCCATGGTTATTTCAGAATCCCTGTGTCCCTGTTCAGGTGATATCACTATGCATCTTGGTCTTATTTATGGGTTCTTATAGCATTGGCTTTTCAGTGAATCTAAGAGGCAATGATAGTGCCAAGGAGTATCTCCATCCTTAAAATCTGTTAACTTTGGGTTTTAGCTTTGGACATGTGTATAAGCAAAAATATCTCTTTTATATAGTCAAAGAATTTTGACTAAACTCTTATCTAAATTCCTGAAATATATTTAAAAAGAGAAAAGCAACCTCTAATACTTAGAAGCTTAAAGCTAAAACATATATTACAAACTAATTTGTGTTGGTAAAATAAACTATAATCAATATTTTCAGTTCATAATTTTTGTAGACATTTACATAAAGATGAATAGCTATCTATGATGTAGAATAAGAAAAACAGCAAAACAAACTAGGTCTTCATCCTGAACTCCATCAATAAAACTTAAGTATAAAGTGATATTAGGTCATTAATGAAGACCTTTTTTTTCCAAATTATCCTATCTAAATCTTTACCAGTCATATTACATCTTTGTATCTCAGTTGTATTATCTCTAAAATGTGGGGAGAAAAACAGAAAATATGCTAATTTCCACTTTCACTTTGATTCTATGATTTTTTATTGATAATTTGTTTGTTTATATACTACCTAATTTCTCAAAGATATGCAATGGAAGTAAAAATAGCAAAATCACATTTTTAAGTGAGAGCTGAAGAAGATAAAGGTAGGAAAAAAAAGATGAAATCAGAAGTAAAGTTAATACATAGTACCCACATTTTCTCTGTAAGTAATTTGCAACCTTGACATAGTTACAATTCTTACTAATAAAAGGCTAAGTAGTCATCACACCCTCATGCGTGATGGCTCCGCGCAGCTTCCTCTGGGCTTCCCGCGGTCCCGCGGTCCCACCTCTGAGGTGGGACCCCCGGCTTCGACCTACCTCTTTGGGGCAATCCACCAAGGAGCCCCAGATGGGTGTGTGAGGCCTACTTCTTTGGGGCGATCGATCGTGGGGCTCCTGTACTGTGAGAGGGCACAGACCAGGCTGGGGGACCCCCCCCCAAGTGCACAAATTTGTGCACTGGGCCTCTAGTTGATAATAACTACATGTGATGATATCTTATTGTTCTAATTATACAGTGATTTAAAAATGTGGGGGGGGGAGTCATTTTAATGTTGACTCTTTACATTCATTATGGCTGCTTATATGTTTCTTTCTTGCTGTAATAGATTACATTAAAGGTCTCAATTTTTCACCCCTCCTTATGAAGCTGATCTTTGTCATGTGACTTTGTAGTACCTCTCACTAAAGCCCTATAGTGTATTTTTTCCCTTGAATCTATACTCAACCATTTGACCTGTTTTGGCCAATAGAATGTCAACAGGCATGAGATTACTGGAAAAAGTACTTTCATAGGGAGTACTTGTTCAATTGGATTCATTCTTGAGTTTCTGCTATGGCCAAAAGATGGACATGCCTGAGTCTACTAGGCTCAGGGGGGGAATAAGAATATGTGAAGCAGAGCTGTCCAGTTATCCACAGCCTCCTTAAGACAATCTCATGCTGAATGCTGCATATGTGTGTGAAATCCATGTTTATTGTAATAGATCACCGATATTTCCGCTGTTAGTTATATAGTATTAGCATTCCAAAACACCTAATATAGCATTATTAATTTTCATGGCTCATGGTACTCTGTGGCTCAGATACACAGAGATGAATCCATCATGTTTTCTACCTTAAAGTAACAGCTAAACTGTACAATGTCAAAAATGAAATGAACCTGCTTCCCAGGATTGGTGTTCTACATTGAAAATGAGTTTTTACATTGTGATTCTAGAGGAACAAACCAGCAGGCAAGTTTAACTATTGTGTAATATAGACATTGTTACTGAATAGCCCCCCTAAGTCTGCGGGGGGGGGACTGTCTCCTCTTCAGCTCTTGTAAATCTCTTAAGAGAGATTTGAGAGGAGTGACAGACAGCAGCATTGAAACAAAGTAAGCAAATTTATTAAGGAAGAAGAGCAAGCAAATTTATTAAAAATACACCTGGCATAAAGCACAAGTGGGCAACTTAGCTGGTCTGAGCACCTACCTGGTGGATGTTTAGGGGTTTTATAATTTTTTGTCTATAGGTTTCAAGGTTCTTCTGCCTGATATCTTGGGCAACAGACTAGATTTCAAGTTTCCCCTTTTACTTTTTTGTGGCTTTTCCCAGAATTTATGAGACATCTAGAGATTTTATCTTGGCAAGCCCCAAGACTGCTAACTTCTTGGTTCAGTGGGCGAGATTAAACTCACCCTTTCCTCCTTATCCTCTGCCTGCCTAACATCCCCCAAATGATACTTGTCCTTGGGTTTAGCTGGCACAAATGGTATTAATTGCACCTTCGTTCTTTATTTTTCCAGGCCAGGGTGATTTAAGCTATGTATTCTTTGGTTAGGGAGGGGAGGTATTAACCATTTGCTCTCAAGTGTCTTTGGTTGGGGAAGATAATGTCTTGCCCTTCACAAGCTGACTGCAAGCTGCCTAAACTGTTTGGCTTATTTTAATTTTCTTGTCTTGGTTTCTCCTTCCACTTCCCCAGGAATTGTCCTAGCCTCTTGCTATCCTGCCACAGGCGTGAGAACACCTCTTTGCATCACCTGCTTGTTTTTATTTCCACTATTCTTGCTAAGATTTGTGTTCTTTGGGGATCCAGTTCTATCACTGAATTCAGTCATAAATATTTAATTCTTAATTATTATGGTTTTAAGTAAGAAAACAGTGAGCATGTAGACTTCTGGACCTCTCAGAGTCCTGGAAAGTAAGCCAATGAGAACTTAGTCTTAGCTTCTAATAGGAAAGCCTTGGATAAAAAAAAAAAGCCAAAGAGAATCTGGTCTTCCCTGAAGAATAATAACAATGCAGTTGATCATGAGCCATAAACCCACTCTGTTCCTTTCTGAAGTGGCATGAGATGGTGATTTACTGTAGCAGAACTGAAGTCCAGAGGTAACAAAAAAAAACCTATTTGGCACCAGCCACAGTCATCCCATGCAGAAGCTACAACCATGGGGCCAGTACAGAGGGGACATGTGTCTAACAAAAATGATAGATTGTTAAATAGTTCAAGAAATAAGTCATACAAACCATGACTCATGGATAATTTTGTTCTTTGACAGAGTGTGGGGGGATTACATTTCCTCAGGAATTTGTGTTTTCATTAGGAGCTTTCCTATGTAAAATCTAACACTTTAAAATGATCTGTTTTCTCTATGATGTTGTTACTTTTAGCCTATAAAAGTGTCTTGTGGTAAAAAAGTAATTCAATTTTGAGGCATTTTATTTTATAAATGGGCAACATATTTGGTTAATATTTAATAGAGCTAGGAAAATATCATGAAATTTACCATCCAACTTCAATAGCATCTGCAATTCAAATCCCAGATCTGTAATTTTCTGTGCCAAGTGCTCTGAGTCAATTATGTACCCTCTCATCAGCTTTATCAGCTGTAAAATGCTTTCTAATACCGCCTACCTCACAGGATTGTGGGATATAGAAAGATATGAAAAGAGCTTAGCACATTGTAATAGCACTATTTTTACAATTATGTTAAGCTAAAGTATGTAGCCTTCTAGAATTAATATTTTTTTATTTACTTAAAATCTAAAATGGGCTATAAAAAATTCCAAGACATGAGAATTTTGCTAGGTTTTTTACTCTTCAATTCAAAGATTCTGAAGGTTTCTTCTCAAAATGAAATCATATGAATTATGAAAGCTCTGAATAGAGAGAATAAATGAAAGAATAATTTAAAAAATGAGTTGTTCTAATTTAGTATGCTAAAAGATGAACTAAGGCACATTAAAAAATTTAAGCATTTGAGCAAAAGGTGTTTTCAGTCAGGCAGCACCAAACTGGAAGTAGTTAGGAGCATTCCGCAGACAGGAGCTAGGGTAAAGAAGTAGAGGACAACAAAGCAAAGCCAGGAAATTATTTGACTGGCTTATGTGGTTACCTAATCTGGGAAAGCGTAATTGGCTGTGATTAGTTGTCCTTAGGTTTCAATTTCTTCACCTTGAGGCATTTATAGGTTTATTTGGTTTGCTTACATAGACTGCTAAGGTATTAGAACCACCACTATTTAATAGTCTCATTGTTTAAATTAACAGCTATAGCCTTTTTCTTTACCTTTAAAGGACTTGTGTTTTTTTTCTCCTATGGCATTAATTTATTTCCATCATATTCTTTTTCTGTTGTATTTAGTTCTTAAATTAAGTTTACTTTTTTCCTTAAACTTTTCCATAAACTTGATTTTTGTCCAGGAGTAAAAATAAAGATATTCATTGGCAGATTTCACCATCCTTTAACACTGTAAGCTAATATTAATGAACATGTCTGTTTAAAAAATACTTAGTTTGGAAACCAATTTAGCTTAGTTTGATAGCATTCATATTCAGAATATGTACCCCACTCTCATCATGAAAGATATCATCATTTTCTGTTCTAGTGGCTACAAGATAATTAATATTTAGTGATAGACACATTCAAAATTGCATTAATTATATTATAAAGCTTTTAATTAGGCTTCAATATATTGCCTCCATTTACAAAGGAAACAGAAAAGATACCCCAGTTCACTATCCCTTGCTGCTATTTATTTCCCAGGAAGATTTATCAAATGCTATGACAGTTATAAATTGGAATTAACTTGAACTTTATTTTCTTAGCTACTTTATCCCCTCCCTATTCCACAAATAAAATCTTATTAACAAAATAATTACATGAATTATTTCCAGTTACATATTTTTCATGTTTTAGTCTCAATGCTAAGACCATTATGGAACCCTAGGAATTAAAAGCTTAAAGCCAGCTAGCACCTTCTTCCTGATCTCTTAAATCTCATTCACATAGGGTTTTCTTTTAATATTGTACTAATTAAGAGCAAATTACTGTGACATCGCTGCCTGTGTCACTTGGGGAAAAACAGAAATATTCTCTCTGCTAGTTAGACTTATATGATTTACTTTAAAAGAAAAAAAATGAAATGATAGACTAGTGCGTTATCATTTAGCCCAGTGGTCTGCAAACTCATTAGTCAACAGAGCCAAATATCAACAGTACAACGATTGAAATTTCTTTTGAGAGCCAAATTTTTTAAACTTAAACTATATAGGTAGGTACATTGTTATTAACTTAATTAGGTACTCCTAAAGCTGGCCTTTACTAAAAATGTCCTCACTCTGATTGAGGTACGTTCGCTGAGGTCGACCCCTTCCAACTCTCCCATCCACACTGGTCTTGTATACTTATTTCATCTATCTCCTTTTGTTCATCCTCTCTATATGTCCAAACCATCTCAACATACCTTTCTCAATCCTCGACACTACATCTTCTTTCACTCCACAACGTTCCCTGTACGTGTGCGCCCACATGTGGTATTTTGTGGAAGAGCCACTCTCAAGGGGCCAAAGAGCCGCATGTGGCTTGTGAGCCACGGTTTGCCAACCACTGAGTTAGCCAGACACACAGACAGCTTCATTATTTGTATTTACCAGAGATCATAGAGATAAGAAATGTGAGTGGACTCCTGGATTCTACCCTATCATTAATTTACTTGGAGGCTTTGTCTACAAAATAGCAGGTTGATCAAAATTAAAAAAAAAAAAAACAACCAGTAATCGACAATTTGTTGTAATGTTCATATGGAAAAATAATGATGTAGTGGAAATGACACTAGCTCTGAAGACCTATTACAACTATCAACCCAAGACTAGCAATTTGGCTTCAAGGTCCTTCTTGATAAAATCGAAAAGTTCAAAGTGATCTCCAAGTTTTCTTCCAGATCTAAAGCTTTCTAGCTTCCCAAATATTACATAACAAGTATCTAATGGGATATACTTACATTTTTAAAAAAACCACTGTTTATCTGAAATTCAAATTTAACTGAACATATTGAATTGTTCTATTTTGCTCCATTGGTTGATTTTTTATTTGTTTGTTTTTGCTAAATCTGTTGACACTACTTGTCACTTCTATAACTTTGAAGACTATCTTAGTCTGTTTGGGCTGCTATGACAAAATATCACAGAGTGGTTAGCTTGTAAACAACAGTAATGTATTTCCCACAGTTCTGGAGGCTGGGAAGGTGACGATCAAGGTTCCTGCAGAGTAGGGTGAAGGCTCTCTTCCTGGTGTGTAGGCAACTCTCTCAGTCTATGTTCTCACGTGGTGGAAGGTGCTAGGGATCTCTCTGGAGCCCGTTTTTATAAGGGCACTAATCCCATTCATGAAGTCTTCACCCTCATACTTAAGCACTTCCTGAAGATCCCACCTCCTAACACTATCATCTTTGAGAATTAGAATTTCATCATATGAATTTTGGAGGAGACATGAATATTCATAATGTAATATAGACCCACTTCATAAAGAATGCAAAATTAGAAATTAAAAAAAAAATTAGAGCCCAAGAGGGGACCCATGCAAATGAAAATCCCAAAACTGAAATTCCAATAGCTTCATGGAATATCTCTGATTGTCTACAGGAAAGCAGCTGTGCTTACCTATTCCAGATGGAGTTTGTAGAATGCATTTCGGAGTTGGTTCACCACCTTTTCTTGCTGCCATTGGCAAACATATCTAAAGAGCCTCAGAAGGTCAATTTTTGAGTTACTCTTGAGCAGCCTTTATTTTGACACATTGTAAATTAAGCTCCGCTGCTCTCATCATGGGGTCCATTATCTCTTTGATGATCACTTAACTTCACTACATTAATGGACAGTATGTGCCATCTCATCAGGAGGACAGACCTCTTTAAAGGTCAATTACTCTCTCATAAAATAGATGTCATCTAGGGAACAGAACTAAATTGTTATCTCATCGGGACAGAAGATTTCAAATCCTGAGGACTACCCACAGAAAGTTTACACTAGGGAATTTCAAAAGAAATACTCTAAGTAAAGGGATATAGAAGTAGAGATTAACTTTGCAAAAGGATCACTGTCAAAGATGAAGCCTCAATCTTCCTGCAGACAGCAGCCCACACATCTTTCAGAGAGGGGTAATGGCAACAGACTATGAGAAGCAAGACTTTTGGAACAGACTAAAGAAGGAGGAAAACCCTGGGTGAAAAAGAAGCCTCCCTGACCCTCCCAGGGTCTCCTCCACCTCTAGGCCTTAAGCCCTCTTCTTTAGACAACTTTCTCTCTAAATCTAGCTTCCTTGGCTACTACACAGTTCACAGCTGAGAGACTTGCCTAATAACCTATAGTATACATGCTGATAGTGGTCTGAATAAAGATTACTTGAAGAACAATAGGGATTGTCTGTGTGTGTGTGTGTGTGTGTGTGTGTGTGTGTGTGTGTGTTCAATGGATCCTCCATTGAACTCACTAGAAAATGACTGACTACTTATTTGAAATTCATAGTGCATGTTATAAGGTAAAAATGTATATTTCCCTTCTGAAGAACTCTCCTTCTTCTTTCTTCCTCCAACTCTCCTCTTTATTCTTCTTTTTAAAACTAGCTTTGAGGAGATGACCTGAAGTTTTAACATTAACAACCTAACTCTATCAGCTAGCAATTCTTCTCTTTACATGAAATGTCAGATTGGTTAATGAAACAAAACATGTACTGGTTTAGAATTTGTTCCTGTTTCAGTTCTCCGGGATGTTTAAATCACCATATTGTGAATCATAAATCTTAACCCATTTCTTTCACTTTTATGCTCTTTGCATTTTGAACTGACTCTTCCTTCTATATCTTCTCTAGCTCCTTCCTTTCACTGCTATTACTTCACTGCTATTTCTCTACCTTCAAGAAGCTATCTAGTGCTCCCTATCTTTATTTCCATTTTAAGCAATTAGACTGATAGTAGAAAAGTTGACATTCATAGTCATGAAAAATGTTTCCATTTGTCGAAGCTTTCTCATTTTTGGTTTATTGGCTGGTTCATTCTCCAGAATCGGTACCAAAAATTTGTATCTGGGTGACAATTAGAGCAATTTATTTCTGACATTTTACGAAAATTAAGAAAGCAGGAATCTAAAGAGTTCACATCACATAAGGAAAATAATAAGGGCTAAGCATAATACCCTAAAGGAAATGAGGATTTTAACATTCTGCATTGATAAGAACTGTATAAATATAATTACTGTGCCTCTAACTTGGTGTGGTCATGTGAGGTACTATGCATAGAAAGGCAGAGGTTGTACTCAAGGTTCCACAGGGCTGGATTAACATGCCATGGGTTGCCCAGTGAGGTGAGTTTTGATTTTAAGTCTCCAGCATGCAAACTTGTACTTTGTTTTTCCCTGTTCACCTAGCATCATAGTTCTCAACTTCACATGTTTGATTGTCTCTGCTCATCACAGCAATCTTAGTCCAGACATCCTCATTTAAGTTATCCATTAGGCAACCAGGCTAATTATTGTGCATGTTAAGCAGCCAAGTTAAAATTAGCTGCAACCAAATATTTACCAACAAAGAGTAAGCAGATTCTTGCTCATTTATCTCCTTCACATATATTTTTTCTCCCTTCCATCAATAAAAGACAGTACAGTGCAGCTGAAAAAACGTACATATACCTTGAATCAGGGAGCCCTGGTTTTGAATACTGCTTGCAACAATTATCAGCTAAATGGATTTCTGGCAAATCACTTCATCTATATAAGCCCCTATTTAGCTCCTGCTAGGCATTTTAAATATGAGAGAAAAAGTGAGTAGATACTTAAAATAAAAGCAACAGCTGTCATTCATTCTCTCCTAATGAGCCCATCTTTGTCACCTTCCAACCTGCTTTAACTTTCATCCCCAGTTTCTTATTTCTTACTGGGGAGGAATTTTCTTTCCAAAAACTGGTTAAAGGCAGCAAGAATAGGACACAGTCTGCTGCAAACCTGTCCAAAGAATGCTTTAGCGCAATCTTCATTCTCTGAGGCTCTGCCCCTGATCAGGTGTTCAGTTAGTCTGAACACTGTACTGGACACCAAACCCTTTTCTAAAGCCTCTCACACACAGTCACCCATACGGAGAATCCGATTTGACAGGGTTCTAACTGTGGTAATAAAGTTTAATGAACATCAGCGATGATGGTGTTTAATAATTGTGTTCTCACTGGGAACAAATTTCTGAGAGAAATCATCTTGCTTCATTACAATATGTGAATGATGAGACTAATAAAATCTTACATGAAAAAAATTTAAAACTCCAGGATAAAACTTTCTCCAATAAATGTTTACTGTATTTACATAAATCATGGGAGCCTTTTGTTTAGGTCAGGAGAGAATAGCCAGTTTTAGATTTTCTTTGGTCTTTAAGGCAACAAAATACTATCAGTTCTCATAGGGAGTAAAGAGTAGATCAGTGCATCCAAAGGATCCGAGAAGTGGGAGAAATGGGGTTCATGTTACCAGGAAGTGAGGGTGAAGGAGAACAGACATGGATATAAACTAATCTTAAATTTGGAACACAAAGTCTTCTGTCTTTGGATTTTTTTAGATGAAATATCATTGAATTTTCCCTCTCTTTATTAGAATGAATTTTAGCTACACACAGAGAGGAGTTGGCTACTCCATTTAAAAATAATTTATTAATTTCAGAGAGGAAGGGAGAGAGAGAAGGAGATAGGAACATTAATGACGAGAGAGAATCATTGATCATTGCCTCCTGCATGCCCCACACTGGGGATCAAGCTCACAACCCCAGGCATGTGCCCTGACAGGGAATTGAAACATGACCTCCAGGTTCATAGGTCAATGCTCAACCACTGACCCACACTGGCCAAGCAGCTATTCCATTTTAACAGATTAAAAATATGCCAACTAGAGAGAGAATGTCATCGAATCAGATAACAAAGAACTTAAGCTTATTTTTCAGTAGCAACATTAAAGCTCAGTGTGTGTGTGGTGTGTGTGTGTGTGTGTGTGTGTGTAATTTTAAACAACACACATAAGGAGCAGCATGTCAACTTGCTTTGAACCCTTCTCTAAATTGTATGCTATCACCCGTTGTCTATGAACCACATTATGTTGTGGGATTCAGAAGCCAGAAAGCATAATGCAAGAGTTTTAGTTAAGAAATATGTAATGCAAACATTACCTTATCTTAGACCATTAAAAGAAGGCAGATAATAGAAAAAAATATTATACTTTGAGTTATCATATTGTCACATGATTCTTGTTTACTTCTTTCTTTCTCTTCAAACTAAGACAAGGAATGCGACACAGTTGACAGAATGACAAGGGGACAATAAGTATTTTCTGATCTTGGGAAATCAAGCATTGGCCTGCCATGGCATGCTTGAGGAGTGAAGTGCTCCTTCTAAACTGGGAAAAATAACTCTGGAAATCAAAGTCAAGTCACATCTATACAAAGATGACAGCCCACACTTCCAGGAAGGCCTTTGCGTGGGTGTGAATTTGATGTTCTTTAAACGACACCTTGTAACTGTTTAGTGAGTGTCAGGCCATTTTCACCTTCTGTTTGCGCACACTAGGCTGCAGCTGCTTTGGTGAAGGAGCTGGTGGAGAAAATTCCTCAGGAACGTGTGGGCAGTGTTTCCATCCACAGTTTCCCTTCTTAGATCGGCGTGCTTAATTTTTAATGCCTTTTCTTTGAGGAGAAGGCTTGAAAGGAATAGTACTACAATTAGAAATGAATATTTAATAAATTCCAAAACTGGAGTAATTGCATGGCCAGTATTCTGTATTCACAGTGCAATAAAACTATAAATTATTAACAGAACTGGAAACACAATACAAATCAAAAAGCATAAAATCTAAAATGTTACCACCTGGTAATAAAAAAGCAATATCACGCATCAGCATCACTGATTTCAAATAAAAATTAAAACAAAATTGTTTAATATGGGTAAAACGACAATAATGCAGACATTATAAATCAGAATATATTGGAAGATGAAATAAGGCAAAAAAGAAAACTCAGTTAAAATATGTATTAATAAGCTTGAAATTATGTCAATAAATATTAGACTTCAAGCATTATAAAAACAATAACAAATAAAAAAGAGAGAAAATAAGACATTAATCCAATAAGAACTGGAATGAAACAAAAAAAACCACACTACTCTTTAAAACTAATAAGTGTCCAAAATATGGTTCACTGAGGAAAAACAAAAACAAAACAAAAAAGTGCATCTTTAAATAATAAAGGGAACATGGAAAGAAAGCATAAATATGCAAGCATGAAATTACAATGTTAAAATCACCAAAGACAAGGGAGAAATTAAAAAACCATCAGCAACAATCTTCTCTGCTATATGTAAATTCATTTTATTTATTTATTTAGTTATTTAATTTTTGTTAATCCTCACCTGAGGATATTTTTCTATTGATTTTTAGAGATAGTGGAAGAGAGAGGGAAAGACAGAGAGAAACATCGATTTGAGAGAAACACATTGATGGGTTGCCTCCTGCACATGCCCCAACCAGGGCCCAGGCCGGGGAGGAACTTACAACCGAGGTACGTGCCCTTGACTAGAATCGAACCCAAGACCCTTTGGTCTGCAGGCCAAGGCTCTATCCACTGAGCCAAACCAGCTAGGGCTGTAAATTCATTTTAGAATCTGGATAAAAGATATGATTTTCAAGGAAATCTAAATTACCAACATTTCCCCAAGGAGAGGTAGAAATTCTAAAGAGACCAATCAATACCAACGAGAAACAGAAAAGAAATAACATGCTCATAATTTTTACTATTATTTTTCAAATATTTAAGGAACAAATAACTTTAAGTGTATTTAGATTATTTCAGAGAGTAAAAAACAAAACAACAGAAAAAATATGCCTTCTAAAAAATTCCAGCATCACAGTGATAACAAAGATAACAAAAAAGAAAATTGAAGTCCAATTTTACGTATGAACACTGACAGAAATACTTAAGCCTATGACATAGTCTAGAGGCACATTAAACAACTGACATGCCCTGTCTAAAGGAAACTTGTTTTAGAATAAAATATATCTGTTGATATAATATACATATTAATGTCTTAATTGGAAAATCTCTGATTATCTTTCATAGCCTCAGAAAAGTTACTTGATAACATTTAGAATGAAGTCTTTATTTTTAAAAATACTTTAAAATCTTGAATATTTGGATATTTTTAATATATATTCATATGTAGTTTATACAGCTATAGGATTTTATATACACACTGTAGATCATACACGTAATGTATTTATAAAGCTATCCATATATTTATTTTAAAAATTATATTTATCTATCACCTATTAATCTATATCTGGAAGATATGAATATATCACCCCAAAGCAAGTATATGTGCAGTGGCGGAAATATAATTGACCTTTTGACACTTGACCCTTTGTGATACCCAGAACTTAATGTAGATAGAACTTATGGATATGATGAGATATATTCCTGTGTTTGCCACCTTATATGGCAAAGGAGATTTTGCAGATATAATTAGGGTTCCAAATCAATTCATTGGGCGATTATCCTGGTAGGAGGGGCTTAAGCTAATCAGGTTTAAAAGGCCTGGCCTTTCCTAAAGACAGATGCAAAGTGTCAGAAATTCAATGGAGAAGCATTGTAAAGAATCTAGAATGAGAGAATGCCTGCTCATTTCTGGCACACACTTGATATTTTGGTATCTCTCTTGACTTTCATTCTTACTAACCTTGGACTACTATAATAAAAATATCATAAACTGGGTGGCTTAAACAGCAAATATTTATTTTTTCACAGTTCTGGGTGATGAGAAATCCAAGATCAAGGCATCAGCAGAATCAGTCATCTCCTCACTGTGTCCTTACATGGTGAAAGGGGCAGGGAACTCATGAGGGCACCACTGTTATGATCTAACAGGAGGCCAAGTGCATGAAATTTGTGCATGGGTAGGGTTCCTAGCGGCTGCCAGCTGCCGGCTACAGGGACCTTCCTTCATTCCCCACCACCCCCTGGTGGTCAGCGCACGTCAAAGTGAGCGATCAAACTCCTAGTCTCCCGGTTGAACTCCCAAGGGGACAATTTGCACATTAGGCTTTTATATATATAGATTACCTCCCAAAGGCCCCATATCCTAATATCATCACCTTACAGGTTAGGACTTCAACATATGCATTTTGGGGGAATATGAACATTTAATGCAGTGATTTTCAACCTTTTTCATCTCATGACACACATAAATTAATTACTAAAATTCTGTGGCACACAGACACACACAAAATATATATTTTTGCTGATCTGACAAGAAAAAAAAATAGGTATAATGTTGATTCATTTACTCTGAATACTGCTCTTGTGCTGGCTGCTGACATTTTTTTATTTGACAATCTAAGAAAAAAAAAAAGGTTAGTGCCCCTGACTAAATAGTCACGTATTGCATCTTTTAAAAATTCTTGAGGCACACTGGTTGAAAATTGTTGATTCAGTCCGTTGCAATTTATAGAACTTTTTAAATGAAAAATAGACCACTTAGAAGTATCTCTCTTATATACATCTCTCTTATTTGAGGGTTTAAGATAAATTATTATAGAATTAATTGTTAAATATTGTTGGAATTAGCAAGTACAGAGTAATCTCCTTGATGGAACTATTCATTAATAGAAAATTCACCAAGATTGTGTGTTGTTTTTTTATTTCAAGTCAATTCCATCTATTTCCTGTATAGATCATTGATTGAAGCTAACACAGATACGTCTCTCCAGCTTGGAACTTTCTCGTTTTCATAAACATAAACTGGTCGGCTTCCTTTTGCATATAATATCTAGAAGGACTTCTGAGCTACTTGACTTTAAGAAGGATAAACTAGCAACACATTTTGTTAAGAAATGAAAATTTTATACATTTAAATGAAAATATTACTACAATTAAACTAAGACAAAGGTATTAAATGCATGAAAAATGTTTTGGAATGTGATTGCTCATTAATAAATGAATTATTTCTTTTTCATTTGTGAGAGTTTAGAATTTGATTTTGAAGAATTGCAGATATTATCAGCAGGTGACACTAATTAAAACAATGTATTTTCAGATGGAAAAGTTTTAGACTCTTAAAATTTCTAGCAGAGCTGTGCATCAACTCTACAACTGTCAGATATTTAAACTTCATAGCAGCTGAACTCAATTATGTACCTATTCATTTTCGGTATTGTTGTTCTTTACAATGGGGTCACACCAATCATTGATGCCCTTCATATTCTCCCTTCTATGGCTCATTGGTCACACTGTTTCTCTTTCCCCAATGAAATCCTTTAATTTTGTGTTCCAAAACTAGGTACTGGTAGAGATTTCAATAAATGCTGAGGGAATATCATACTTCTTCATGGAAAACATGATAATACACATTCTTTTGCCACTTGTAGAATGAAATGTTATGACAGGAAAAAAATGAAAGATGGCACAGAAAGATTTAGAATCTGCTTCCTGAACAAATTCATCAGTGAAGAATTTACCTTTTACTACTTTTAACCCAGCACATTTCTCCATGAACATGAACTACAGAAATAAGTAGCACTCCTAATTTAAGAGAGAAAGATGATCATTTTAAGAACCTGAAGAACTTATTCCTCACTTCCAACACAGAGCATAGTTTTGAAGAACAAGTTTAAGCATAAATTGCTGATGGTGAAGTGAACAGCAAGGGGCAATGTCTTAGTTTGCTCTACAGGTCACTTGGACCCTGTCCTCAGAGTATGACCCTACAACTTGTCTCATGTCATCCCTTTTCACTCCCCCACCCTCTCCTATTCCTGATTTTCATAGAATTTATGTGAAAAAATATAGCCTCCAGGTCAGGACACCTGGTTGAAGCTACACAACACATTATGAAAACCAGTTCTCCAAAGTGGTCCCCATATGCATTTCTTCCCCAAATTCATATTCTTGTAGGTCTCCTCACACACTGAATCTTATCTGGGCCTATAACTCACTGTAGTCAGTAAAATGCAGTTGAAGTGATGCTATTCCAGTTCCATGCCTGAACCCTAGGAAAGCCTTACAGCTTTTGCTTTTGTGCTATGGGGAGCCCTGAGTTGCCATGTGAGAGATCTAGTTTCCCTGACTGAGAGATAATGGAGATATCCACCATGTGGAGAGGCCACAAATAGGTAAAGAGGCCTTGAGACTAGGAAGGGAGGCTCAACCTTGTAGCCATCCCCCACAAGGCACCAGATATGTCAGTGAGCCATAGCAAACATTCCAGCCCATTCAAATAAAAGAAATCTTCAGTTGAGTGGCAGAATCTTAAATAAAATAAAATAAAATGCTTGGCTTTTTTGGGGGGGTGGGGGGTGGGGGTATTTGTTTTTAAGCAATTAAGGTTTAGTTTAGTTTGTTTGATAGTAATAGATTATTACAACACATACCAACTATGAAACCTTGAGAGTCACTTGACCTTATCAAGTTTCAATGTTCTCATTAGCAAAATTGAAATTTTAAGAATACTTAATTCATTGTATCAGTGGGAGTATTAAATGAGCAGGACATGGACAGCTCTTGGATCCAGGTCTAGCATATAGTAATCTTGAATAAAGTATTTGTTATTATTACTTTATGACTTTTCATAGTTTCCCAAAATCTCCAGGCCATTTTATAGTTCTTACTCTTATCCTTACGAACAGTAAGCTTGGCTTGGTCATATCTGTTTTCTCTTATTCTATACTAGAGGCCCGATGCACAAAAATTCGTGCAAGAGTAGGCCTTCCTTCCCCCAGCTTCTGGCATCGGCTTCCCTTCAGCACCTGGGACCTGGGATTCCCTCCTCTGGCTGCTGGCAGGCACCCGGGACCTGGGCTGGCTTCCCTTCAGCCCCTGCTTCATCAGGAAGGACGTCCAGAATGACGTCCGGAAGATGCCTAGTCTAATTAGCATATTACCCTTTTATTATTATAGATGATGGTTAGAAGGCAAAGGCAATCTATGAAAGTCTGAGTTTACATTCTGATTTGGCCATTTACTAACTGTTTAACCTTGTGTAAATTTCTTTGGTCAGCATCTGCAGAATGGCCACAGTTACACTTGTCTCTGATTGCCAGGAGGAGGTTAGAAAATGTTAATATATGTGAGGAATTTATGTATATTAGTATTTTAAGAATAATATCATTTATTAAATGGGCACAGGCATTATACTTTGAACAAATACTATCTCCTCTGTGAAGTCTTCCCAGATTACTATATGCAGAATATTTTCCTCCTACATCTCTCATCCCAAAGTAATCTGTGAAATGTCCCATGACCTACTCAAGAACATCGCCTTCTGATTTTTTGGTCTAAGACTCTCTCCAAATGAACTGTGAATTTCCCAAGGACAGAGGCATGTCTCAGGCATATCTGTAAAATATGCCTATGTTGTAGCCTTTTTCCAGGAACTGACATTTTTGATATGATACTCCTCTGCCTCTTGGGGATTAACTATTGTATGAATGTTGGTGGAAGGCAGAACCTCATTTCTTATTTTAAAAACTGCAAATGCCCACCACTCAGTCTCCCTGATTATCGGCAGCAGAAACATAGGCTGATTTAACTAGTTGGATACTCCCACTCGCAACTTTGACCCTGGAGTAAGTGGCCCGTGGAAGAATGGAGAATTTATTTAAACACAGTGAGCAGGGGTGACTGCAGCAGACAGGGTCCAGTGTTGGCAGTGTGATTGTGGCAGTCATGGATTAGGTACCCAGCGACAGTGACAACACGTCTCAACCCTCCCTATTTTCTCTGCAAGGGCCAGGGCTGTGGTGTTCCGTACTTCCCACCACTGATAGCTCCCACTTGCACAGGCTGATTCTCCAGGCTTCCCTTAGCATCTGTGAGATCTTTTTTAGCTTCTCCTAAAATTTTCTTCTTAACTTTGTAGAACTGGCTTTTGCTCTTTGCAACCAAGAGCCCTAGCTAGTATAGCACCATTGACAGGAGAATCCTTGGAAGACTGGCTATAATCAGAATCCCTAAAAGAGACAGTTTGTGACATTTTGGCTAATGAGAAAAAATTGAGAGAGAAGGATAACAGAAAAGATAATTATGGGAAGAAAAAGAACTAAGGTCTATTGTCTCTTACAAATAAAAAAATGTTATGTTAATTCGTGAGGTTTTGGAGAGCAAATAATTCAGCGAGGTGACAAGTGTGGGTCTTTATATAGTCTTCAAATTCTTGGAACATGAATAATGAAGACAGTAACAGCAAGGAAACTAGAAAGGCCCTCACTGCAAAGAAAGACAAGGCTCATGGGTAAGAACATTTCCCTTCTTCAAATATCTCAGAGGAGATCAGGATCATGTCATTAGAAGAACTAGAAAAAAAAGCATTGGCAAAACTCTCAGATGGATGCTTTATTAGCCTTTGCATTGATTAGCTTTGCCTAAAAGATCCAATCGTCTACCAAGCATAGCATAAGTTTCACTGTTCTTCATGTCACCGGCACAAAGGAAAAATGGGACAACAAACTGCTTGATCAGTACACACTTCATCATTAGTGCTTTTATTGGTTCTCTCTCTTTTTTAAAATTTTATTTTATTTCATTTTTTTTAATCACCATTTATGCTCTCTTCCACCTCCACCCATGCCCTCCCCTCTGCAATCACCACTGGACTATCCAGTAGAGAAATGGAGACAGTTGCTAGGGAGTTTCTTGTCTGGCTGAGTCAAAACCACAGGTCCTGTGAACTGTGAAAATTTTAGGTGTATTTGAAGAGGAACATGTGAATAAGACTTGATAAAAGTCATGAGAGTGAATCATTCTCCTAACAACTCACAAACATTGTTCAAAGTAGTGTTCAGACCTATGAGAAGGAAGACTAGTAGATAAACTGTGCTCACAAATATCTCTGGTTTGAAACCCAGGTATGTGTCCTTGACCCAGAATCAAGCCTGTTATACTTCAGTGACCGGGTGACACTGTAACCACAGAACAACACAGCCAGGGCTTCCCTTGTCTTTAAAGCAGTTATCTGTATTGGTTGTGATGAACTGCTTAATATGGACATTGCACCATACCAAACAGTTAAAACATTTAAAAGGACCTTGATCCAGGCTTTTCAACTGTGGTATAAGAGCCAAGTACATGCATTTGAACACAGTAGGCATTTAGTAAATATGTATTCGTTTGATTTCTAGCAAATCCTACTTCAGACACTGGGTAGACACACAGCTTTTCAAAATATTTTTTTAAGTAAATAAATATTAAAACAAGAAAATGAACTAAGTTGCTATGCTTTTTTTTAATATGATGCCACTTTTTCCAAAATAAAACCATAATTCAATATAATAATGAACAGCTTTCCACTTTATTCACTTTTAGTAAATGAGAATGTTCTCCTGGTGTCACAATGTCTCCAACTCACTCTTAATTTGATTCTTGTCTGTTCTGCCCTGATGTGAAAGACAAATGGAGACTCTGCAGGCCCCTGGGCTCTCACTTGCTTCTCGCTATAAAAATGCTTATCATCTCCCCCCTTTGAAGAGCAGTAGGGCATCACAATTCCTTCCTTTTTTGGAGGTCAGACTAAAACTAAGTCCCTTTCCACACGATTCAGATTAAGTAAATTCTCTTTCCATTATTTCTTCATGTTAAATGACCCAGACACCATCTAACTTCAAGGACTGATTATTTCTCTGCGATATAAATGAGAATCATGTTACTTTAACAAGAAGCAATTGGGTGTCAGCACTTGTGGTCTCTAAAGCATCCCTCCATTGTCTGTCCCTAAACTTCTTTTGCTCCAGACTGAAGTGAATGGAGATTGTGGATTTTCTTAACAAGGGAGGAGGGCTGATGCAGGAGGCCCTTCATGTAGGAGGAGATGGACTCTTTCCTAACATGTATTGAAGGTCATCTCCTGACCCGCAAAAAGAGAGCAGAGGACATTCAAGAAAAGGGTATCATGACTGTTTTATGTATACATTTTATTTATTGTTTGAGAGAGAGAGAGAGAGAGAGAGAGAGAGAGATCTATTCGCTACTCCATCCATTTTATGCATTCACTGGTTGCTTCCTGAATGTGCCCTGACCAGAATTGATCTTGCAACCTTGGAGTATGGGGACAAAGTCTAACCAACTGAGCTACCCGGCCAGGGATGCTATCATGACTGTTTTGACAGGAGGTTTCTAAGACTAGCAAAAACATAAAAAGTAGGCCTGCCCCATCCCCCATGCGCCCCCACCTCTGCCTCCAACCAGTGTGATGTTAGCCTCTTACTGTGGCGCGAAGTGCATTTGTTCTGCCCTTTATGGTTTGTGTTGTGAGTTGACTTGTGTCCTCAGCAAAGATCATTTGAAGACTTAGCCCTCAGTACTTCTGAATGTGACCTTATTTAGAAATAGGGTCTTTGCAGAGGCAATAAAGTTAAAACCAAGTATTAAGGTGGACCCTAATCCAATGTGACTGCTGTGTCCAGACTGCCCTTTTGGACACAAAAACACATACACAGAGGCAAGATACCGTGAAGGCAGCCATGTGGTGACAGAGGCAAGGATCAAAGTGACACAGCTGCGAGGCAAGACATGCTAAGGATTGAAGGCCACCAGCAGAAGCCAGGACGAGGTAGGAAGGATGACACACTCAAAGGGAGGGAGGGCCTGCTCAGCCCTTAATTTGGGGTTTCCAGCCTCCAGCACTGTGAGGAGATGAATTTTTCTTGTTTAAATCACCCAGTTTAAGATAATTTACTACGGCAGCCCTAGCCAACATATGCAGAGTGCTGTGCCCTAATTCAGTGCTCTCTTTACACCAGGATAACAGATGAGAGAAATGAGGCTCCACACAGTTGTCAAGGCTGAAGTAATCGTTCTGGTGTGTAACTGTGCTCATCATTTCCCCCTCAGCACACGGCTTTACGGTGATCTCTGTTGCTAACTTTGTTAAGCAAATTTATTATTGTTTGACACTGTTGTATTTTACCAATGCTTTGTAGAAACACCGGCGTACTATCCTGTAATTCCATTGGTTTCTGATCCCAGGATACCTTTCTTAGCTTCAGGTGGCTGGTAGAATGTATAATGTTGCGTTTGTGTTGCTGTGGATATGAAGCTATTCACATATAATGTTGTGTTCTGTGCACCATGTCATTAAAATTTTTCTATCATGCCACTTGAGAACAAAATGCAAAGCAAAATATCAGATAAGTTACAAATATTTGTTTCATAACATAGAAAAGAGGGAGTATGGAATATATTTTATTTTCTCAAAAGATTAGCGGTGTGCAGTAAACCTCTAATGAAGACACTCCTAAAGATGGCAAGGTGCGGGTAGGGATTCTTTAGATGTTTTTGTAAAATCATGGAGCAATGGCTTGAAAATAAATGAATGTTGCCATCTTTTGGATAAAAAATTAAAATGCATTTATTGATATTTTACAGTTTCTCATAATTACTTTTTTTCAGCCTCAATTCATAACAGTCCTCAAATATTAAATTATTTTAAAGTTCATGTTTGTCCGGCCAATGCGGCTCAGTAATTGAGCATCAACCTAAGAACCAAGAGGTCACGGTTTCATTCCAGGTCAGGGCACATGCCTGGCTTGCAGGTTCAGTCCCCAGTAGGGGTCATACAGGAAGCAGCCAATGATTCTCATCATTGATGTTTTTATATCTCTCTCCCCCTCTCTTCCTCTCTGAAATCAATAAAAGCATATTCAAAAGTCCACATTCATTGTTTTTCCCAAGCATAACACAGTCTGCCTTAGATATTGAGATTTTATTGTTTCAAAACTTTCATAATAAAACATTGAAAAATGTGCCTAACCGGTTTGGCTCAGTGGATAGAGCGTCGGCCTGCGGACTGAAGGGTCCCAGGTTCGATTCCGGTCAAGGGCATGTACCTTGGTTGCGGGCACATCCCCGGTGGGAAGTGTGCAGGAGGCAGCTGATCGATGTTTCTCTCTCATCGATGTTTCTGACTCTCTATCCTTCTCCCTTTCTCTCTGTAAAAAATCAATAAAATATATTTTTAAAAAAGGAAAATGTGCGTACAGGGTGCAGATAAAGCCACACAGCAGTTACAAGACTGGGCTTTGCAGAGACAGAGCGTAGCACTGATTCCTAGAGGAACTTACTTTCTAACCGTGAGTCTTTGGCAGCTTCAGTAACTTGACGATGCATCAATTTCTTCATCTGGTAATGGCAAATTGATATTTACCTTCTACAAATTTAATAAGAATTTGAATGATAATTAAATCGTGTGATAATCACATGATGATAATAGTCATTCTATAATTAGTGGAAGTTCCTGCTTTTATTTTTATTTACTTTTTTTTGTTCCTAAGAGGCATTTGTAGTTCTTCAAAAGAAAATAGCATGTTTTAGAGCTGTGTTGTGAAGCTCACCCAAGGGGTAGAGGAAATTCCTAGAGAGACCAATTAGAGTGAAAGAAACATTTTTTTTCTAGACTTTTGGTTGCAGCTGATATAACTCCTTAATTTATCTCCTACAGATGTTGCCTAGTTGATTTTCATGCAAGATCCAGAAAGTATGGGATAAAAATGCATGTTTAACAATATACATTAGTGTGGACCTCTGAAAGCATTCCTATTGTAAAGGCCTTGTTTTTTTTTTCCCCATGAAAACTCATTACATCACGCTGTCTCATTCTGTGAATAGTTCCAACTCAAACATACTCAGTTTACAAGTCAAATAATTTCTCCATATGCCAGAGGCATAAACACTGATGTTAATTTTAAAAAAAATCGAGTTGTTATCCTGTCTTTGAAAATCAATGAGTTTAGTATTAGAAATTAGGTTTTTCTTTCCATCCATCTCAAATAATCTTGTCAGAGCCCCCGACACAGTTTTGAAGTTGTACAAAGTGGAAGGGAATAAGTCACACCCCTGCAGCTATTTGGCTCTGCTTGAATACCTGGGGAAACATAGCTCTGTCAGTCCCACTGTCAGAGAGCTCTCACAGGAAGCACCTGGGAAAACAGTCTGAAGCTGTGTTGTAATAGTTACTAGGTCAAAAATTACTTCTCTCTTGCACCTCAACACTGGCAGACAAAATTTATCAACAGCCTCATATTCGGCAATAAAGAATGTGTAGCATCCCTGGGTGTCGTGAGGAGGAGTATTTTGCACACTGGCCCTTTGAGCAAAGCTTCAAAGACTTCAGGCAGCCATCCTGCAGGCTGTAAAAATCGCAGAAACACAGAAGAGTCAAATGCCAGCCTGTCACCGTCCTTGAAGAAGATGGATGGGACTATCAATAAGCCAATAAAGCAAAGGCAGTGGTGCCTGTGACAGGGAGCTAGCGGGAGGAGTGACGAGGCAGAAGTCAATAAGGCAGCTTATTACAGCCAAAGCTGATAAGTGATATCATTGTCAATAAGTAGAGATTGAGCCACCTGGGAGAATTAATGTCCCTTCAGTCAGGAAAGTCAGAGTGGGTGGCAGATGCAGCTCTGTGTCTCATTCTGGGAATGGTATACACTGCTTCTCCACTCTCTGCAGGGGTGTGCAGAGACAGGAGGAGAGAGGGTGCACATCTGGACCAATGGATTCTTGACTCCGTGCTGCAAGGCAGATTTGGGAAGACCCGTTATCTACAGCTTAAACTTCCTGGTGTCTCAGTCTCTCTAGTGTATCACCAAAGCAATTATATTTTATTTTTTATTTGAGATGAATTATTTCACAATAAATTTTTACCCAAGAGCTCAAACTCGATTAAAATGTAGTTACTCTGAAGTTCTACAATAGCATGCATGTACTTGAATTACATGTACATGAACATTTGATGACGTCTCATTGTCAAGATGTGCAAACTTATTTGATACATGACTGTATGTGTATGCCTTTCTGTGCACTAAAGAATAAAAGTAAGATCAGCAATAACTGGAGAAGGATTTAAATAGGTTTGGGGAAGTCAAGATTACTATGATCTGAATTATTGTGATTACTCTGTTATTTATCTGAGATGTCAAATGGTTCTAATCTACAGGTCAAAATAGGACCATTTGAAATATTTCCAACTACCTAAACTTTCCAACAATGAATACATGGTATTTTCTACCATCACTATTAAGAAATTTTAAAAAATAAAATATAGATAGTTAACCTGGGTTCATTGATAATATTAATAAAAATGTGTTCCATAATTCAGATAAATTTGTGTGTTTCCTAATCACAATTTGTATTAACTTCTTCAACTGCAGTAAATCAATCTTTTATTCAGCTTACTCCACTCAGCAATACTAGACTCACCCAAACACAGAGAAATGTCAAAATCTCAAGAGATTCAATGCCTCTCAGGCCATTCCAGATTACTAACACTCATAATCATGGATTAATAGGAAAGTAGGGTTTGGTTTGGAGTCCAGTTGCCAGATACAATACAGGACTCAGAGTTAATTCTGAATTTCATATAAACACCAAATAATTTCTTTTTAAAAATATATATTTTTTATTGATTTCAGAGAGGAAAGGAGAAGGAGAGAGAGATATAGAAATATCAATGATGAGAGAGAATCACTGATTGGATGCCTCCTGCACACCCCCACTGGGGATTGAGCCCTCAACTGGGCATGTGCCCTGACTGGGAATAGAATTTTGACCTCCTGGTTCATAGGAGGCTCAACCACTTGGTTCATAGAATGCTCAACCACTTAGCCATGCTGGCTGGGCCCAAATAACTCCTTAATATAAGTACTATGTCCCACACAATATTTGAGACATAATTATACTAAAACATTATTCATCATTTATCAGAAATTCAAATACAGGGAAGGTGCCTGTATTTTTATGTGCTAAGTCTGGGAACCCAAAAGTAGACTTTTTGGCATTTCCTTGTGAAGCTGGGACAAAACTTTTATTTTTTTCTGATTTGGGCTTCCTATACCTGTCTTTCACAGACCACTTTAAAATTTTCTAATTCCCAGCTCTCCTGACCCACTGCAGATGGGCACTTTGTGCAGCTTCAATTGCCTCCGTCAATCTTGCCTCTGTCCAGATTTAATGTAAGCCTCAGGCTACATTGCAGCACTTGTTCAATTGTTCTCCTTCCGGTATATAAGTCATTCTTTGGCACATTGCTCGATGGAATTCTAGGTAAAGCTATATATACATATATATGAATATCACCCAGGATTAGGTCAGTTATGCTCAGAGCTAGTTATTTCCTCCTTTTCTCTCTGCTCTGAAACTACTGAATTGTGAATACACTATTAAAATCCCAGCGTCATCCGAAACAAGTCCAGCAATGCAAAGGAAACCATCCATCTAATAATCTGTCCCATTGCAATAATAGTCTGAGGTCATCCAGACTGTAACTTTTAATGGGATGTTTCAGCACTCAGCAGCTTAAACCCCATTGCACTGTGTCTGCCAGAATCCAGTGTTGTTTCCCACCTGTGGCTCAATTCACTTCACCCCCTTCCCTTTGCCTTGTTACCCTGACCTGTCAAAGCCTAACCAAGTATTCAGAGCTGTTGCCACCAACAAGACCCAGAAATCTAAATTGCACTAATAAAAGGCAATAGGAAAGCTGATCCAGTGAAAACTAAGGCTGGTTTGAGGGTCTCAGTTCAGAAGAGATTCCTTGCTTATTGTCTGACCCCCTCTCTAAAGTAAAGTTTGAACACATAGTATCATATGACTGTTCTTCCATCAAGTTAAGAGGTAGGTGTAAGAATGCTTTAACACAGTTGGTTAGTATTCAGAGAGAAAGTAAGTTGATTGATTTCCATAAAGAGTTTTCTAAGTAAAATTAGAAAACTGTGGTGATGATTCAATTGTTTGAACCTTTTCTTTCATGAAACTCTCATAATATTTGTGGACAGCCTTTTTCATTACAAGTTTGAGATTTTTTAAAATAAAGTGAGCCCTGAAGAAAATATTCTCAGATGAATTTGTTCTTTAAATATTACTCCCTGGTCATTAGTCATTTAGATCTATTTCTTTTCCAAAAAAATATCCTCTGCCTTTTAATTTTCCTCTATAGGAAATCACACTAACTTTGCAATACTAAGGGATACTCTTTTAGTTCAGTGTTTCCAAAATTTGTGTAAGCAAAGAACACTAAGACCTCTGGAAGGTACTAATACTAATTTGATTGGTATCAATATTTCAAGAAGTGTTACAAAAAAGTAAATATCGAATCCAACATAAGACTGCCGAGAAAAAATTCTTAATTTATTTGACAATAAAAAGGTCTGTGAATAAATAAAAAGGCAAACAATCAGGAAATATAAAATGTTAAGATCTATAATACAACATAAAGATTTTATAAATAAAATAGAATGATCCCATATAATAAAAGGTTAATATGCAAATCGACCAAACAGCGGAACAACTGGTTGCTATGATGTTCACTGACCACCAGGGGGCAGACGCTCAATGTAGGATCTGCCTCCTGGTGGTCAGGTGCTCCCACAGGGGGAGCACCGCTCAGCCAGAAGCCAGGCTCAGGGCTGGTGAGCGCAGAGGCTGTGGGGGGAGCCTCTCCCACCTTCTCGGCAGTTGAACATCCCCTGAGGGGTCCCAGACTATGAGAGGGCACAGGCTGGGCTGAGGGAACACCATCCTCAGTGCTCGAATGTCATGCACCGGGCCTCTAGAATTAATATAATAGGAAACTCACATACAGAAAAAAAAAATCAAAAGCTATTAGGGTAAGAATGGGAGGGACTCCCACACTGGTGGTAAGATGTTATTTTTTGATGTCTCACTTAGAAAATTCTTTACATCCTCATCTTTATTTATAGTTAACCACATAAATAATTTTAAGAAAAAGAATGAAAAATACATATGTAAACATAAATTGACAGAGGCAACTGAAGCTGTGCAAAGTGCTCCACCTGGTAGCTTAACATCGCTACAAATTGCTGGGATTTTAACACAGGGTTAAACTACCTGGGTACAGACATAAATATCTATAGGGTTAGTAACATGTACTTTTGAGGTCATTCCTGGGTTGATCTGAAAATGGCTAGGAGGCCCCTGTCAGGGACCTGGGCACTATCTCTAGATGACCCCCCACATCTGCTCCTTGATACTGTTCCTGTCAGAGCCAAACTTCGGGAAGTAATGTCATCTTTTCAGTTGTTTTCAGGCTATCCCAGGTGAGAAAGGCTTTTTATCAGAAGCTGGGACCATCTCTCAGTGTCGTTCTGGTACAGGTGCGGTTCCACAGACACACTTCCAGAGTGTGCCCTGTCTAGATCACATCACAAGCCTGGTGCTCTCTGAGTTCAGGATGGGCTTGTTCATCTTTTGGTTCCTGGTATAAATGTCTTTCCCTGAGTAGTCTTCTTAGCAATAAACCTGGCTTAGGTGTTCTTCCATTTTCTCCCATTACATTATGCACTTTTCTGTATCATATCACTTATAACTTTCTATCATTTTATTATAGATTAATATTTTTCTCTCCCTTAGCATAGTTAGCTTTATAAGGATAGATATCCTATGTTGTTCAATTTTGGATTGAACACTTAACATTGTCCATGATATGCAGAGGTATCATGGAGTCCCAATTAGCCAGGTCCAACTCTCAGCTCTGCCATGCCCTTGCTTTGTGAATGTGGAGTATGCTACTTAATATGGCTAAGCCTCAATTTCATCATCTTTAATAGAAAGATTATTTACTTCATAATGAAATTGATAGATACCATAAGCCAATACTTAGAAAATTCTTAATATGATGCCTGACAGAAAATGGTTAATAAATGTTTGGTATTACTATGAATGCTTCGTAGTGCTTCATTAAAAATGTTAAATAAATATAAAAATAATATGCTTATGTAATTTTATGATGTTATAAATCAGTAAGCCACACTTAAAAAGGCATGAACGTGACACGTTATTTGTTTTGTCTGATCTCTACTCTTTCAAGGCGGCAGTTATAATTTTGATGTTACCTATAGTATTGATTTTGCAAAGAGACCAATCTTGTCATTTACTAAATGATATAAAAATATGAATGAATCTTTTATTCCGTTTATTTCTAAAGACTTCAGCAGGACGTGAAGTAAGTTCCACATTCATTCTGAGAGGAAATAGTAAGTAAGTACAATTTGTTTTCATACATTTCAGTAAGTTGAGTAAAGGTGTGTGTCTTGGAGTACTTTATTCTTTAAAGGGAGCACTTTTTCCATAGGAGAATCAGATTCTAAAGACTAAGAAGACCAATTCGTTGGTGTCTGTCATCAGAAAACTTAAACCAAGTGCACGGAAGCCGCCCAGGACTCCTAATAGGATAAATACCCCACAGAAATAACGTGGGAGTGAAGTAACCAATTTATAGGCAATAGCTCATGGAGAAGAAATATTGGATAGAGATTCTGCCGGGGAGATTTAGGGAGGCTCAATGTAATTGTCCTTTTTCGAATTTTCCTAGTTTGTTGACCCCAGGGTGAAAATCTCCTAAACACCTTCCACCTCCTCTCATAATCCAGGTGACCAGTTTATCTCGGTCCATTTGAGCTGATTTTTCAAGTCTATTTCAAAAGAAAAGAATCAAATGACTTCCCCACAGCTCAGCCAGAGAACCACGGATACAGTTTCTGGGAGATAAAGACAATCTTTGAAATGGAAAATGAAAGAAGAAAAAAAAATAGAGCCAAATAATAGCCACATAGCATTTCTACTAAAAGGAGTTTTACCTTTAGCCAAAAGGCTGGTCATGACTTGAGCTTCATCTATTACAATAGCTACCTCAAGAGAAATTTAAAAATATGCAGCAGAATTATTTTGCCCTATCTCCAATTTGCACAGCAAAAATGTATCCAGGCCTCAGTAGAAAAGGAACTTTAGTGCTGATCACTTCTAACTACCAACTGTCACCTAAGACCTACTCCAATTAATTAGTCTTAAAATATTAAGCACGACCAAATTTCTTTGGAAATGTGTCCTGTGGGAATAAAAGCCTGCAGATTTATCCACATCAAGTACAGATGGAGACATCTGGAATCTTTGCTATTTTGGCAGCAATTGTCAAATGACAATAATCTTGAAAAATATTGCAGCCGTTTCTCATCCTGTAGGGTCAAAGTTACAGGCAAACTATGAAAAGTTTAAAATTATTTTTAAGTTTGTCTTCCAACAGCTGAAAGGCAAGTCACAAGATCAGCGTTGGTGGCAAAACAAAACCACAGCCTCATTCAACACTGGCTTCTATCCCATTTAACCCACGATATGAAATGTGAGATTGCTCCTAACTTTAGTAGCACAACAGAACAGCCCTTCATTAGATCCTGAAAAGACAGCTGGGCTCTCTGTCAAGGAGGGTCAGCAGGATCAGAAAAGACACTGACGGATGTGTCAGTCCAGGGAAATTGCAAGGATGAGTTTTAATTCTTTCTTCTACCCAGAGACCTCTTTTAGTATTGAGGTCGCTGGGCAGTTCTATATTTGGATGAGAATTACCAGGTTTATTCCATCTCTGTTTCACCCCACTCCCCAAGGAAAATTTTTGCTTTATGATATGTGATATTAATGTTGTCTGCCTTTTTTTAGTTTTGTATTTTGTTAAACCTGAAATTAAAGCTCAACTTATTTATGATAACATTATGTTTTTGATGACCAATAAGAAATGAATATATTTAAGGTCAGATACCAGCAGAAGGTTGGCTTGTTAATTTTAAACTAATTAAAATAAGCTTGTAGGAAAAATTTAAATACATCACACACAGAGCACACACGTGAATACACATGTTCCCATACAAATAGCCCATGTGCTTTTCAACTACTCTACCTCTGGTATGTTTTCCCATAAAATGAGAGGCTAATGCTCCCTTCATGTTCTTTTGTCACAGACTTTTGTTGCCAGAATGAAGAATATCACACCTGGATATGTTTAATTGTTCTCTGAAGTACAGTTCTTCTTGGAAATGTAACTTGAATAGCTTACTACTTTCCCAACATATTTTATTAGGTTGACTTTTGGGGTGACATCTGGACAATTTAATGACACAAGCCACTTGTGCTGTTCTCTGGGAAGAGATATTGATTTTTTTCCCTGGGTCTTAACTGATGATTCTTGTAATAATTTTGGATGATAGATTTTTTTGTTTGTTTTTTGATACACTTAATAATCTGTGCTTGATTTCAAATAGTTTACTATAATTCGTGTATTGTTCATAATTCTGATTTCTTCCATACTTTCATTGTGATTGAACCTTTCTCATAATTTGTAAATTAAGCAATAGAAAGTCAGATTTATTTAGAAAGAAAATCATATTTCACTGAATAATGAATTTTATATTATTTCTATCACTATAGTGGGTAGTTAACAGTTCTCTGTTCAAGGCCACTGCTGTGTTGAAGTTGTTCACAGAAAATGAGCATAGCACCTTCATTGCAAAGTAGACATAACTCAGCTACACACAGAAGGGATCAGGCAGGAAGAAAACTCAAACAGAAAAAGGGTTCACCCAAGGGTAATACCATTGAATTCCAAATTTATCCCTCATAGGAACTTATATAAATATGCCTATTTTATTTTTTCTTAAAGTCCATTTATCTCTTAGAATGTCTCAATTTCATGGAAGTTAGAAATCTCATTAGACTTAAGCTATATAAATTGGATAAATATTTATAAATAAAATTTTAATTGAGGAAACTGTAAATTTTGTGCTTAAGAATTTATAGCTATTAGTAACAGAATTGGTATCAGGTGTCTTACAGAATTTATTAAAATTGCAGACAGATATTGTTAAATTGTGTCTTTATGTATTAGTTTGTATAATTTTCTCTATGTAGGCAAGGGTAAGAATTATGTATTCATACCCTCTAAATCCCTTAAGGATCCAGTTCTGTGTTTTTTCAAATAGTAGCTATATTTAACCACTTATTGAGTGGTTTATGAGAGAATGGGTTAAGGCTCTGCACTCTATCATTGTATTGAAACAATTCTGTTCCTCTGGTAACATGTTTAAAACAGGAACTAAGTAGCAGTATTTTTCAGGCCTTCCAAAGTAAATGTTAGAAAACCATTGTGGATTCTTAAATATGAAGCTAGTATTATTCTTTGGGAGAGCTTCTATGCACAAAAGCAACAACAGATGAAAGTTAATTGAGTTGTGCCCTCCTTTTAAAAAATTTCTGTGTAAAATAAGGAAAATAAAAAATCAATTACCTGATCTATTACAGTTGAGAGAATTTGAAAAGCTGAATATTACCAGCCTTTTGAAGTTAGATGTATTTCATTATTTTTATTTTTTATAAATGATTAGTCCTTTTAATAACATCACATTCAACAGTTTCCCTATCTACACTAATAAAAGAGAAACATGGTAATTGGCGTACGAGCTACCCTTCCCATTGGCTAATCAGCATATCCTTATGCAAATTAACTGTCAGCCAAGATGGCGGCCGGAAGCCAGGCAGCTGGAAGCGAACATGAGGTTTGCTTGCTGCAGTGACTGCGGACTCCAACCCCCGCCTGACTTGACGGCCTCTGAGCTACAACTCTAAGAAACTATGTACTATGTTGCAAATGTAGTAGCTAAACAAAACCCCAGAAATCAGCTTTCAGCCAGCCGGGATCTCAGAGCTAGAGTTATACATTGTTTCGATTATAGCAGCGGAAGCCTCAGAGCTAGAGCCAGAGCTAAAGCTGGCCCAGAATAAAAAAAAGAAAACAAGGAGCGGTTGGGAGCTTCAGTCAATTGCCAGCCTGAAAGCAGCCCTCAGCCCCTCACCCAGACTGGCCAGGCACCCCAGTGGGGACCCCCACCCTGATCCAGGACACCCTTCAGGGCAAACCAGCCGGCCCCCAGGCCTCTATCCTATATAGTAAAAGGGTAATATGCCTCCCAGCACTGGGATCAGCGGAGCCGCGAGGCCTCCTGGCACTGGATCAGCGTGACAGGGGGCAGCGCCCAAACCCCCTGATCGCCCTGCAGCTCTGTGTGTGACAGGGGGCGGGGCCACAACCTCCCTATCCGCCCTACTCTGATCGTGACAGGGGAAGGCACCCCAACCCCCTGATCAGCCCTGCTCTGTGCCTGATAGGGCGGAGCTCCCCAACCCCCTGATCACCCTGCGGCTCTGTGTGTGACAGGGGGCAGGGCCACAACCTCCCTATCCGCCCTGCTCTGTTCGTGACAGGGGAAGGCACCCCAACCCCCTGATCTGCCCTGCTCTGTGCCTGATAGGGGGAAACTCCCCAATCCCCTGATCGTCCTGCGGCTCTGTGTTTGACAGGGTGCAGCACACCAACCCCCTGATCGGCCCTGCTCTGTGAGTGACAGCGGGGAGCTCCTCAACCCCCTGATTGGCCCTGCTCTGTGCATCACAGGGGGTGGCCCCTCAACCTCCCCAGCGACCCTGCCTTGAGTGTGAAGGGGGCAGCGCCCCAACTCCCCAATCAGCCCTGCTCTGAGCCCGACCAGGGGCTGCACCTAGGGATTGGGCCTGCCCTCTGCCACCCGGGAGCAGGCCTAAGCCAGCAGGTCGTTATCTCCTGAGGGGTCCCAGACTGCAAGAGGGCACAGGCCGGGCTGAGGGACCCCCCCCTTCCCCCCCGAGTGCACAAATTTTTGTGCACCGGGCCTCTAGTAATAATATAATTCTCAGCTGCAATGGAATAGGTTTTCTTGAGAGAAAAGAAAAGATGGTATAGGAAATGCATATAAGCACTTATAAAAGGAAGTGTGCCCTGGATGTGCATGTCATTGATCACTGATGTGCCAGTGGGAATGGGTTGAGAACTAAAGTGTGTCTTTTTATTATTTTTTCAATTACACTTGGCATTCAATAATATTTTATACTAGTGCCTTGGTGCATGGCTTCATGCATATTGAAATAAAATCAGTTAGAAGGTGGCTGGTGGGGTGGGACTGGGCGAGATGAGCTGAACTCACCCTGGAGCCAACCTTCCCGGGTCTTTCCCCTGCCAGCCACACCTGGGGTGGTGCCGTGGGTTAAAGGGCTTCTGTGGAATGAGTGGGGTCCCTCTGGCAGATGGGGTTCCTCGGCCTGGCCTGAGAGGATCGGGCCATAACCAGCTCTCCAACGTCCCCCAAGGAGTCCCAGATTGAGAGAGGGTGGTTCTCCGGTGACGCACCCCGGAATTGGGCTCCCTCCTCTCTGGTTCCAAGGTGCATTACCCGAGAACCGCCACTGCCAAGTCACCACAGCTCAGCAGCTCCTGCATTTAGCATCTGCCCCCTGGTGGTCAGTGCGCATCATACCTACCGGCCAGTCAGAAGGCTGGACGGTCGGACGGTTGGACGGTCGCTTAGCCTTTTATATGTATAGATTAGATTCTGGTGCACAGCACAGTGGTTAGACATTTATACAAGGAGTACAATTGGAGAGTATAAAATAGTCACAGGATGTAAAGTATAGCATAGGGAATATAGTCAATAATATTGTAATAACTACGTATGGTGCCAGGTGGGTTAAATGTTTTCATTTATTTATTTATTTATTTATTTATTTATTTATTTATTTATATTTTAAAGATATTTTTATTGTTAATAGTATCATAGCTATCTCCCATTTTCTCCCTCCTTCCTCCCTCTTCCTAACCCCTACCCATCCTCCCAGGTCTAATTGTACATCACATCACAAAGTCCTTTGATTACATCGAG
The DNA here is from genome assembly GCF_000412655.1 of Myotis brandtii. NCBI lineage: Eukaryota > Metazoa > Chordata > Mammalia > Chiroptera > Vespertilionidae > Myotis > Myotis brandtii. The sequence continues at coordinate 189,417 of NW_005354673.1, forward strand.
TAGCCTATAAACTGCCTCTCCGCAAAGTGCTTGCAGATGATAGGTAAAATGCAGAATTAAGAATAGTAACCACTTGGGATAAAGTATGATCTAATTTATGATATACCTCAGCACTAATTACAGTACAGACAGGAACTTATTAAATTTGGGAATTCTGAGCCAGGGCCATAAAGTGAATTTGTACAGTTTTAACCATAATCTTTTGTAGAGTCATCTCTAAATTGTTAATTGAGTTACACAAACAGGAACACAACCTTCCTGCTAAGACACAGGATTCCACTTCTCAGTGCTCCTCAAGTTTTCATGGCTGCTTTCTCAAGAGTAGCAGGTAGAATCAAAGAGGTAAAGGTAATGCTTTAAAATGAAAGGTAATGCTTTTAAATGAATGCTTTAAAATTTATTTTTTGTAATAAATTGTATAGATTAGATAAAACGTTTTGTATAAATATTCTCAAAATACATGCCAAAGCACACAGTAAACAACTTATCCTCACTCAAGTCACAAATCTTTAATGAGCATAAATCATTTCACAAATGTTTATAACATTGCACATTGTTATCTACTGCAAACAACAGGAATTTGAGTATTATACTTTTCCCTTAGCTCTTTAAATATAAGTGATATACACTTATACATAATGTTTCTGACTCCCTTTGGTTGATATGTTCAAATCTATAAGACTTTCATTCAAACCACAATGATATTTAAAAAAAAACAAAACAAAAAACACAGCATCTATCTAATGGTATCTCTTAATATGAAAGTTTTTCAGGTGAAAGAGTAGGTGATTAACCCGAGTATTAACAGTTGTATCTTTCCTCCTAGTTTTCTGCTGAATATTAATCAATTCTATCCTTGCTATTTTATATCTCCTTTTCAATACAAACTGGCATAGATCAGACATTACAAAAGTATTCACTTTCATACTCTTCTCTTAATCCCCAGTGTAAGCCACCTTGCAGAATTCCCCATCTGTCTTTTTTTGCTTGTTTGTTGAGTAACTCTCAGAAACTATATTTTGAACTACCTATCTCCTCCCAGTATCACTTTCTATTTCATCTACACTTACTTTTGTCATTAGATCTATGCCAGTGCACAGCCTTTGATTGTTAAGCATTAAATTTATCCTGAAACTTTTTCAAACAACCTAAATTTCAAACTCTTATTCCATTAGAATAACTAATCCAACCCACAGTGACATTCTAAATTATCATTTGTATTTTTGTTTTTTGAATGTTCATGAAATGTTAAATCAGGTAGAGAAACACTCAAAAATAACAGGAAAAATACCTTAAATTAAAATAATTTAATATGAAAAGCTTCAAAAAACACTAATTTTATGAAAACTAATTTGAGGATAATTAGGAAAAACAGCCAGAAGAAAAAAAATAATAAGTGGGTGGCAAGAAATAATCATGTAGCTTTTGAAGAAAGAAAGGAAAATAAAGATATCCTAAATTGCAAATATCTCTTTTTTTCCCTAAAGGGTAGTGGCCTGAGAGATGTGTAATTAAGGTAATGTAGCTTTATCCTTGGGCCTTGCTGCAACCTGTTACACTCTGACATGAAGCATATTGGATCAACAAAGATAACGCAGCCTTGTACTTGAGAAAACTAGGTTCAGGTCAATCTATGAAGATCTTTCAAGCGTTCCTTCATAGAATTGTTCTATGAGCACTTGAAGATGAATTGCGCTGTGCATTTCTAATGAGTCTACATTTCTGGAGCCACAATCTGGACTACAATGGCAGGATTGAAATTGCCAGAGATGATAGTTGTCACAGAAAGCCAAAACGAACAATAAAATGACTTAAAGATACGTGTGGATTATTTTATTTTTTATAAAAATAAGATGGACAAAAGGTGTTGAAATTCATAGAGGACCTATAATAGAATACCTTAATCCTGGGAAGAATAAACAGAGCTTGAAAATATTCCCAGAAATTTTATGGAGAATTGAAACAGATGATAGACATAACCTTAGAATGATCATGATTAGAAACAAGGTTTTGTTTTTATTGTTGTGCTTTTTTAAAATCTTAATTGAAAGTATTACAGATGTCCCCTTTTTTCCCATTGACCCCCTCTACACCACTCTCGCAAGGGCTTCACCGCACTGTTGTCTGTGTTCATGGGTCACCCATACATGCATATAAGTTATTTGGTTAATCCCTTCCCATCCTTGCCCCTTCCCTCTGAGAGTCGTCAGTCTGTAAACTGATGAACAAAAGAGATCCAGAGACATAGAAGTATGGAATTGACTGTTGTGCTCTATTCTCATCTCAGAAAGTGATTTTCAATTTTTGTACACTTTGCATGCAGTAATAAGACAGAGAATTTTTAAGTTGTGTCTACTAATAAAGCAAAGAACAATATCAGTGATAGAGGAGCTCATTCTCCAAGGTTTATTCGACTATTGACCTCTGTAAAGACACAGAAGGGTCAATTAATGTTAAAATATGTGAGAGAGATTCACGGGCCTTTGGAATCAGACCATATCAGTCTATTTGTCAAGCCATAATCACTAAACAGTAATTGACCTTTAAACATGAGTAGCTTTGATTGGAGCTACTGACAGGGTGAGGGCTTTGGATAGCAATGCCAATCTTATTTTCTCTGAAAACTCTGTATTTCCTCATTAATTTTTTTAAAAATCCAAAAGTATGACTTCATAGTGTATATATCAACAATCTGTCATAGTTGTGCATCTTTATTTTATATCTGAAAAGACCCTGATAATAAATAATAATCATGAAATGCCATTCTTCAAAGAAGGTCAGCTTTCCAGTGGAAATGATTCACATGCTGGCTTAGAAGTGGTTAGGTTTTATTCCCCAAATCATCATGATGAAATAACATATTACAATGAAATAAATTATTTTCCCTTAAAATATCTGGTGAGTTTTGTGTTCTGCTTTGTTCAGGAAGGTAGATGGAAGAAATAATCTCTGAGAAAAATAACTCTGTAATATTAAGGGAGATAGAAAACAATTTAGCTGCTAAAATTTTGACATGAACTGAAAGTTGCAAATAAGTTACCAAAAATGAACATGACTGCTGTGAGAGTCTTTCACTGAAGAGATTACAGGTGAAGAGTGAAAAGCAAAAATAATTAGACAAACAATTTAGGTAGCTATAGAGAAAAAAAATCAAGGAGGCACAATTGATTTAATGAAAGATCATAGGTTCAATCACTCATGGTGACAACTTCACTCCATAATCTAAATGAGGTGTTTTGGTAGCTTTAGTTCAGCGGTTCTCAACCTGTGGGTTGCGACCCCTTTGGCGGTCGAACGACTCTTTCACAGGGGTCGCCTAAGACCATCCTGCATATCAGATATTTACATTACGATTCAACATTACAGTTATGAAGTAGCAACGAAAATAATTTTATGGTTGGGTCACAACATGAGGAACTGTATTTAAAGGGCCAGAAGGTTGAGAACCACTGCTTTAGTTGAATGATTCTGGTGGATATTGTCACAGTGAACACAGTACTTCTGTTGTGGTCATATTTTGAATAAAGGAAGATACACTAAAAAGTAGAACAGAAAAAAATAATAAATGTAATGTTTAATGTAAATACTTTCTAAAATCTCAGTTTAATAAAAATCAAGTGGTAAAGCCACAATGAAAAGCAAATCATTGACCGTTGAGTATATTGATTTAGGAAAGAGCTGATTATGGAAAGTTTGGCTTGATTAATTAAGTGCTAATGATCCCCCACATATTTTTTGTACTAAAATAAAATATGGAAGCATATTGAAATTGATCTAACAGGTACTCATCAAATATTCTTTTATGGTGCTTATGGATATTTTTTAATGCTGTTGCACCAATATGCAATGCTATCAACAAGCTGCTATTAAACTTGTGCCTTGAAACAATTAACATTTGTTTTTGCTTCCTGGTCTTTGGTTAAGCAGGTCATTTTTGCTGATCTGGGCCAAGCTTGACTGTCCTTGGTTATACTTGTTCCTGTGCATGAAGGTCAGCTTGCCTGGGGGCGGCTGGACAATGATAGCTGAACTACCATGCCTGGGAATTGATTGTCAATGAAATTATGGGATGAGTCGGCAATATGTTTCTCTTTCCTGTTCAGCAGTCTAGCCCTAATTTGTTTAGCTTGGTTCCAGGAGAGACAAAGAGTGGCAGCATGTAACCATTTGAGACATAGGCTTGAAATTGCCAAAATATCATTTCTGCTTCATGGTATTGCTGGAGAATTAGGATTGAATTTTTATATAGGAAACATGAATCTGTGAATAAGTGGTGAATATAAGAAAATGTTGATGTTCTTATTATGAAGTGAAAGCTTATCTGCTCTTACTCAGGGATGGGTTATTCAACCATAATTATCTTTCCTGTATGCATTTGGCCAGAGTCCTAGAACCAGATGGGATTTGGGGGGATTGGCAAAAGTACCCATCTGAGCCAGCACTGCTGGAATTACTGCTTGGAGATAAAAGCTACACAGAAATTCTGACCAAATATAAAATGGTCCTCTGACATTTTCATAAAAAGCACTAGCATTATTCAAAATATTCTTGTAATTTCTGCGTAGATTTTAATCTTTTGCCAAATGGGCCCCAGCTGCTCCATTTGGATGCTGAACCTAACCTACCTGGCCCCATTCACATCTCTGCTCAATTTAAAATTTTTTATATATGATTAGGATATGGGAATCTCAGCCATTCAATTTTCTCAAAAGATAATTAATTGTATAGAAAAATATCTACAATATCTACAAAAATTGCCATCCAAAATATAATTGAATCTATGTAATTCCACAAGGAGTGCAATATGTTGAATACCCTCGACCCCACCTCCCAATACATGTCCACCTGGAACTTCAGAATGTGACCTTTTTTAGAAACAGAGTATTTATAGATATAAGTGGTTAAATTACAATGAGTTAGGATAGGCCCTAAATCCTAAAACTGGTGTCCTATTGCCTTGAGGCCCCTAGAGCATTCAGAGGAAGCATGGCCCTGCTGATACCCTGATTTCAGATTTCTAGCTTCCAGAACTGTGAGATAATACATATCTGTTGTTTTAGATCACCAAGAGTGTGGAAATTTGTCATGGAAGCTCTAGTAAACTAATACAAGCAGGGGTGTAATAACCAATAAATATGTCCTCCTTTTACATTAGCCTTGTATCTCAAAAATTTTAATAATATGTGCATGTTTACGGTATTGAGGTATATTACATATTATAACAATTATCCTTTGTAAAATACAGTTCTATGAGTTATGCCCTACAATTGCATAATCACCACCACAATCAATATATAGGACAGCTCCATCATCTAAATTTACTCTATTGTGCTGCGTTGTAGCCACTCTATCACCATGCAATGATAATTACTGATCTATTTTCTAATATATTTCTAATATATTTCCTTTTCCATAATGCATATCAAGGGAATTATACACTATGTATAACCCTAGCTTCTTTCACTTAGTATATTGACTTTGAGATTCTTCCATGTTATTGCATGTATCAATATGAGGTAATAGAAAATTAATGTTGGTCCCTGCTGCCAGTTCATGGCTTAGAACACCTAAAACCATTGTAATTTTCTAAGTAATAAGAACACTCAGGGCATCATTTGTTCTATTGAGGTGACCCTGGGTGGGCTCCTGGAAGACTCCCAGATAGGGACTGGCTGCCAGAAGAACCAAGCCATGATTAGAAGCTTGAAATTTTTTAATTACTTTTAATCTTTATTGTTGAGAGTATTACAGATGTCCCCTTTTCCCCACCTTTTCCCCCTCCACCTGGTTGCTACTCCAGCCCAGGCCTTCACCAGAAGCTTGGAATTTTTGCAGTTCTCCCCCCTTCCTCTAGAAAGAAGAGAGCGCTTGAAAATGGAGTTATCGTGCCATGGAAAGATTTGCAGGAACATTAAACGCATATCACTAAGTGAAAGAAGCTAATCTGTAAAGGGTACATGATGATGATTCCAACTATGTGACATTTTAGAAAAGGCAAAACAGTGGTTGCCAGGTGTTAGCAGGAGAGATGAACAGGCTGAGCACAGAGTGTTGTAGGGCAATGAAAATACTCTGCATGGTATTGCAATAATGGATATATGTCATTTTACGTTTGTCTAAATCCACAGAATGTAAAGCACCAAAGGCGCACCTTAAAGTAAATGATGAACTTTGGGTGATTATGTGTCAATGTCGCTCCATCAGTTGAAATAAATGTACCACTCTGATGGGGGGTGTTGATAATGGGGGAGGCTATGCAGGCGTCAGGCCATAGGCTACATGGGAAATCTCTGAACCATCCTCTTCAATGTTTCTAAGAAACTAAAACTCTAAAAAATCTTCATAAAAATGTCATTGTCTGCTTTATGTACTGTATCTCTACATTATGCAAGCCAGGGTTGACTGTAACAAGCATTTGCTGTGATCCTGCTTTGTGGGAGGCACCATGCACAAAAGGCACAGCAGTTCTGAGGTGAATACAGTGCAATCTTTGCTTTCAAAATCTAACAATTGGATGAGGGATTTTGGAGTTAGAAATACATGTTGAGCTGCCGTAAAGTTTTTATAACCTCTGTGATAATAGAAGCCTTAGAGAAGGTTTAATGAGAGACTGTGTAATGGACAGCGGCGCTCATTCTTTTTGTTTAAGAGAAGCCCATCTCCACTTCCTGTGATTCAAAACATGCACCATTTAATAAATTCCAAAACCTTGAACTTCTATATTATTTGATTTCAAATTCTGGACACTGTGAATTCATTTATTTGCATTTAACGACAAACTCCCTCATTCACTCCTTTCATCTCCCTTCCTTCCTCCCTATAGCAAATAGTTTATGATGCACGCTAAAAACTAATTTCATTATCTGAATTTATCCAGTTACCCAAAACTATTAAAAGAAGAAGTTGAAAACCCTCGTTTCCCAAACACTTGATTTTTTTTTTTTTTTTTTTTTTTTTTGGTCTGAAGGTAACTATGGAGCACAATTAAGAAATTGGTATATAGGTGCTCAGGGAATGCTCCAAGATTTATATTATGTGTATTTATTAAGTCTTCTATCTCAAATTTTATTTCTTTTCCTCCTCAACATTACCTTGCTGAGTATATATTCACACACTTCTTGACATAGTCTCCTGGTGGGAGTCTATGTGCTAATTAGTGAAGCATTTTGGGACAAGAGGAGAAGCAGAATATATAAAGTCATTGATTTTTCTCATGGGATCATCGATGTATTGTTTGTATTTATTGCTGAATGTAGAGCACAATGGTTAAAACCTACCTATTATCGTTTGTTATTTTTTATCTATTGGGTTATGTTCTTTAAATTAGATCTAAATACACAAATCTGAGAAATATAAGTATTAAATGAGAAACACTGTTTTGGCCAAAGTGACACCTGGAAATTCTACATTTTGTACTAGGTTTTGGGACAACTGTGTTTAGTAGTTTGTGAAATGAACTACTTGGGGTAGGTTAGGGACAGATATCTGGTGTCAATTAACATAAAATACCTATTGATAAATACATTTCATATGGTAGGCATTAAGGCCAAGATATATAACTAAATATGAATAAAGGTTATCTTTTGTCAACATAATATTGTAAGACATACTAAAATGCAGCTTGGCCTTAGTGATTGCATCTGTAAAATAGGGATATTAACATCTATTAAATGTGAATGAAATGAGATAATGAATTAAAGCATTCAAACATAACACACAATACATGTAAATATTCATTATTGTTTTGTGTACTTTCAGATCACTGGAGAAGAAAAACAAGAAATTATTTAAAATAATTATGAGGATTTTATTTTACCCCAAAGAAGTAAAAAATATTAATAGCATATACGCTTGTTACATATAATTCAATAGTCAATTTAAATCTCTCTCTAGGAAATTAATTACTACACTCTTAATGTTTTACTGTCAACAGTAAGGTGGTTTTACAAATTTGGACTTTGGTTGGACATAGGAGTGAGACAATACTTTACATACATTCATTCAGCAATTCATTTATATCTGGTACACTAACAGGAATAAAGTAAAATAACACTGCAAAAAGGGATAATATTTTAAGGGACTTAAACTTTGGGGAGCTTTAAAGTGTGCCTTTACCATCAAAACTCTACCTTTAATAATGAAGCTAGAATAATCTAATGGAATATATGGTAAAATAAAATGGGGTAAAATTAAATAAAAGGAAATATAAGTTGTTTTTAGATCCTCAATTTTTAATAGATGTTCTTGTACAAATGTCTAAGCATCTCCCAGGGGAAATGATTGACATGCCATAAAAGAGATTTTCAAAGCCATTCTGCACTGTTCATCTCTAGAATAAATGTTGTTTTGACAACCAAGTCTTTTTAAGAAAACACCCACTCTAAATAATTGTCATGAATTTTCTCTACCTTAATGAAAACCCATTAAAAAGAGAACTAGATTTATTTTAAAGTTTATGAAATGTCTCTACTCTTTTTTCTTTGTCTATTCAAGAAAATCTTTGTCTCAAGTGTCTATTTTTTAAGAAAAAGTTCTAATAAAAATTTATAAAAATCTTGGAAGCCTTTCCCTTTATGGTGCTTATTTAGAAAGCATTTTCCCAGCTGTGACCTCCTTCTTCCTAATTGCATAATGGTTTTCCAGGTCTTCCATTCTTCACTAGGTATTTTGCTTTTTTTTTTTTTTATCTCAGCTTAATACCTGTACATACATGTTTTATTAACTTCATTTTGTAACAGCTACATCTCCATACCCCAAATAAATACTTCTGAAACTTTTAAGAAAAAGTTCTAATAAAAATTTATAAAAATCTTGGAAGCCTTTCCCTTTATGGTGCTTATTTAGAAAGCATTTTCCCAGCTGTGACCTCCTTCTTCCTAATTGCATAATGGTTTTCCAGGTCTTCCATTCTTCACTAGGTATTTTGCTTTTTTTTTTTTTTATCTCAGCTTAATACCTGTACATACATGTTTTATTAACTTCATTTTGTAACAGCTACATCTCCATACCTCAAATAAATACTTATAAATACTTCTGAAACTAATTCTCAATGTTTTCTGGATTATTTTACAAAATATCATCAGTATTCAGGTCATAAAAGCTCTTTAATAGTCAACTTGGTATGTTAAAACATTCTCTTAGTAAGAAACAAAATGCTATGTAGAAGGAGAAGCTGCATTTTTTTTTTTACATAAGAACTTCCTATAAGACATTTACCCATGTCTGGGACTCCATGATAAGGTATCTGCCTAGTTTCTTATATTCCTTTAAGCTAAACTCTGAATACCATGTAAATGTCACCATGGTATTTAAAATCTTTTGGAAATAAGGGTGCTTATTAGATATTAATAAAAATGCAGTGACTCCATGCATATGGGTGCATTTTAATTATCTATTTTGGCTTACTCTATATAAAAAGCAACAGAAAAATATGATTTAAGAGATGCCCCCATATTGTTGAATTTTCTCCCCTGATAGGAACGCTTTTTAAAATAATCTCTCCTTTTTCTCATTGCCATCTTCTGACATTTCATCAGAGATTTTATAAATGCATTTTAACTTGGTTGACCTCCAAATTTCCCTAATTGAAAAATAGTTTTAACCTATGTAGAGCTTAACAATTCAAAAAAATGATAATAATGGCAAGAATAACAAAAATCTACCTATCTTAAACTATGTCCCAACCACTTAGTTTCTTGCATTTATTATCCTTAACCCAACAAATAACTCTTCCCATCTAAAAGATTAGGGATTTTAGCAATAATACTAGTTTTATTTTATTGCCAGGCTTTAGACTAAGTATTTTACATGTATTATCTGGTTTAATTATTATAAGAACCTTATTTTTCAAAAGTGAGAATTGAGAGTTAGAAAAATTGTCACAAAGAGACTATCTCAAGATCCTCTTGACCTTTGTCTTCTGTTCCTGGTGTAGCTCATACTGGTGCCATTTTAGTGTGACACCTTACCGGCATAGCACACTGCAGCCCAGCACTTCCTGAGCTCAGGTGAATCTCCTTCCTCAGACTCTAGCATGCTGACCAGCTCTGAGTGCCTCCAAATAACCTCCTGTCAATACAACCAGGCAGCACTTCATCTTCATACCCTCGCACCCAGTCATTTTAGACTGACCCATGATACTCCCTAGATTTGCTCTACACCAAGCATGTGCCCATGGGGAAATTATCAGCCCAGAGAGCAAAACATTGGCCAATAGCCCAGAGGAGAACATAATATTTTCTCTTCCTTCCTCTATTTGGACTGTCTTAAAAAACAATTTTTTTAAACAGCCTACCAGAAGATACTCTGCAAAATAAAGCAGTCATTTGTGCTCGATCACAAATGCTGGCCCGCATTCTTTTATTGGTATTCCTCTTTTTTACTTTATCCCCGCTTCATATGCACTGAATGTGTTCCCCCTGACATTTATTTGTATGTGGAAGCTCTAATTCCCAGGAGAGTAAGTGAGAATGTATCTCTATTTTGTGTTAAGGCCTTTAAAGATGTGATTAAGTTAAGATGAGGCCATTAGTGTGTCCCCTAACCCAATCTAATATCTTTACAAGAAGAAAAAATTTGAACACAGAAACGGACACAAGAGATGTGCCCACACGAAGGAAAGATCATGTGAGCACCTAATGGGAAGATAGCCATATGCAGGCCAAGCAGATAAGACTCAGAAGAAACCAAACCTGATGACATCTTAATCTTAATCTTGGAATTTAAGCTCCAGAACCTAAAAGGTATTAGGGAGAGAGAGCAGATTTACCAGGGTAACTAGCTTCCTGAAAAATCGAGATACATATTACACAAAGAGACATAAATGGTTTACAGGGTTAAGTGGAATGAGAAGTGTGTGGCTCTGTCACATGTGCATATGGGTGGAGCTTGGCTGATAGGATTATAGCCTCCTGATGGGAAGAAGTTAGCCTCCAGGTATCTGTTGACCACACTGGGCAGGTTGACACTGTCCCTGTGTAACTGCGCTTAGTGTCCTGGAGCCACTGGATTAAAAGGAGCTTTTAGAAGAAAGAGAAATTGAATTTGAATTTAAAATACTAATAATATTTAGCAGTTTAGTTGTCGCTTTTATACACTAATGGTTAGAATAAAAACTGGTACAACCACTTTAAAAAACTGGTGGTACCTATTGAAGGTGAAAATGTCCATCCTTGATGGTCTAGCAATTTTATTCCAGAATTTCAATAGTAATGAGTACATATGTGTTACACGAAACACATACAAAATGATCATATCTGCTTTACTCAGGCAAAAAGTCAAAGCAACTTAAATGCCCAAAATTAACATTAAGTAAAATAAATGTTTTCCTGATGTATTGTTTATTAATACAATGCAATAGCATAGAGCAATGATAAATTACTGCTATACAGAATGTGGAGAAATTTCACAAGCATAATGATTTATTCCATACACAAAAGAATATGTACTATACTATTCCATTTATAGCAAATTCAAAAATAGGCAAAACTATTCAATGGTGGCTGAAGTCAGAATGGTCATTTTGAAAGGGGTTGTTGAGTGTATGAGGGTATAAAGAAAGCTTCTGGGAAAATAGTTCTACATATTAATCTGTGTATTAATTATAATTTGGATACATATGCGTATAAATCTAATTTAGTTGTTCACTTATGATTATGCACATTATGTGTGCTATATTCCAATGGTAAGTTAATAAGGAAAACTAGTAGGATGATTATAGGTTTTATATAATAGACTCAAACATGGACCTCTTTTATCCTTCCCAAAATACCTCTTTCTAGAGATTAAAATATAATTCACCATTAGAGCAATTTAGTAGGTGGATGGAAGGAAATTATGGTCAACCTAAATATATAGAGATGAAAATCCTGAAGAAAGTGCTATATCTTTGACTTACCTAGGAAATCTAATATCTCTAATAGGCATTCCAGAAGGAGAAAGGAAGCATAAGGGGAAGATAATAAAAATATTTGAAAAATAAATTCCCTAAACTGAAGAAAGGCCTGTGTATAGATTAAGAAGATCTATGGAGTTCCAGAGTTTTGTCAATCTTTTTTTTAATTCTAAGGATTCAGAGAAACACTTCCAAGCAGAGAGAACAATGTGCCTACAATTAATAAATGAATTATATTGCAATATTGAAAATAAGAGGACATGATTTACATCTACAAGTTATTTACAGCAGAAAAAAATGTATCTCTAGACTTTTTCTAGCCAATATATCATTTATCTGTCAGGACAAAAATAAATTTTTGAGGTCATTCTGGCTGAACAATAGTCAGATGTTTGTAACTGCCTCTCAGGTACAAAGTATTAGGAAGAAGTGGACACTTTTGTGTACTGAGTACTTACCATCTTGCCAGACGTTAGGCATTTTCATATAGACTGTCTAATTTACTATAGCAAGACACACTGAAGCAACAATCAAGTGACTTCCTAAATGTACAGGAATGTCAAGTTATGAAGCAGGAATCCAATCAAGATATGTGTACATGAGCTTTCCCCCATACTTTGACTTTGAAAGTATCTCAGCTAACTGAATGTCATATCCAGCAAATGCCATAACCCTATGCTTATGTTTTATTTCTCTCATCATTTTAACAGAAGATTTACCCCTTAGTGAAATGACACTATTTCTGAAAATGATAATTTAAGCTACCAGACATTTTTTTTCTAAGAGGGAGAGAAAGAACAGTAAGAAAACAATAGATTTTGATAGAAGGGTACGGAAAAAGAATATTTATTGGTGATAAGTCTAGAAAAATTCCTCACTATGCTTTCCGTTGAGTAAGATTCCCACAAATATAGAAACATAATGTGTCAGGTATCTTCTTAAAGTCTTATTTATCATGTGTTCCATATTCTATGCCATGATCCACATTCTTGACATGACTATCTGGTAATACTGTTTCTCACAATGCAGAGAGAATTGGCACACTGAACCTACACATACAAATCAATGGTTGATCTGGAAATAATAATTTTTGGTAACATCTTCCTAATGAATGAGATATTTAAAAATGGTTGCGTCTATATAAAATATATTTAAAATAAAACACAGGAGCTTTCAATTATGAGTCTGTAGCGGGAGCATTCTTTAAAAAAACATAATATGAAATTAGGCAACAAAGCCATAATTTCTCTGTGGAAGGAAAATTGTGAATGTTTAAAAATGGGTTGAGGTGAAAAGATTTACTACAGGCTAATACATGTAAAAACAGCTCTAAATATTATCATTATTATCACTACCACCCCTCAACCGCCACCATCCTCCTCCTCCTCCTCCTCCACCTCCACCTCTTCTTCCTAATTACTGCCAAGAAACTAACGGGCAAAAACTTCAATAAAAAGACAACATGGAAAATTATTTAGTGAGGAATTTTAAAAGATTTCTCCAGTTCCCAGTTTTCAATCTGAATTGTGCTCCATAATCTTGGACTACCTTTATAGACATTTGCCTGTAAATTCAATCTCCAAATTTGATGGGTTTCAACTTTATTTGGCAAGTAATTTTTTACCTCCTAACATGAATTCTTCCATGAACATCCAATACTTATAAGAGGTAATAGGTGATGCTGTCATGTTGCATGGGTATAAGGCTCAATTCCCCTCAGTTCTTCTCAGCTACCCCAGCCCTCACGTTCTCAAAAGTCTCACAGAGCACAATCTGCCTAGAATACTATCTAAAACTTGTATATTTTCAAATTTAAGCCAAGTTTCATATAATATTAATATATTTCCTTCCAAGGCCAATTTTAATCACAAAGTTCCAGGAACCAATCCAAAAGAACATTAGTAAGAGACAAATCTCAATAGTATTGAGGTTTGCTTCAGGAGAATGTGTCCTGTTTTTTATTAGATTTGGTGCCTGACACTATTTGAAAATACTTTGAATTTTACAGATATCTTCTCCAAAGGTAATTTTTCCAAGCATATTATCTTATTAATTTAAAAACCAAAAATGTATTTCAAGGGACATGTTACCTCTATGCCTATGATTAATTCATACTGAAGTCATAAAAACACAGTCAACTGAGACCCATTTGATGTCCATGTGCCCTTTTATGAGGCATTTTAATCCTCTCCCCTTTAATCAAGACATTTTTAAAAGTCCAGCCATAAATAGAACTCAACCTCTAAAAAAGCCATGGCTTTGCATTGAAATGGGAAGCCTTATAGAGTCAGGAAGATTGCAAGAATGTCCTTTTCTATCAGTAATTGTGATTATTCTCTGAAATATAATTCAGTGTTTTTAAGATTATAAAATTGATTCATTTATCTTGAGGGTAAGAAAATTAATGAGGTGATACCTGGCCAAGCAATTTCAATTCAGAGGCAACTCTCCAAGTGTGATTAATATTTGTCATTATTGCAAGTTGTTGTATTTACTTTTGTAGGTATTATGACTCTGGCTTTAATTTATTATGGCACTGACTGTATTGTTATACTGAATTATTGGGACAGATATACCATATGACCACGTACCTCTGAAATTCTGCCTTTTCATTGACAAAAGCATGGTAAATCCCTAGATTTATTTTTTAAATTGTGCATGAGGAATCACTCCACAATTAATTTTATTAGTTGCAATTGTTGAGACTATGTCCCAGCCACTGTATTAAGTACTTTAAAAACACATTTTCTTATACTCTTAAATAAATCCTGTGTAAACCATGTATTAGACCATTAATGGCTCTACTGGAATTTAAATCAGGACCATTGTGATGGTGATGAGCTACACCCAGATAGGGTCTAAGGAGATTAAAAACATAACCCCTCCATTCTTGCAAGTTAGATACTAACTTTCCTTGAAACATATTTAATTTCTACATTAATTATTTTGTGTTAGTGATTTCTTTGCACTTTCTCTCTCACTTAATGTCATTTCTATTAATAACATCATTTGAAAATTAGATTTACATAAATATAAAATACTTGACATCTATCTTTTTATTTCAATCTTCAAATACTTTTTTTGGAAGACCAGAAAAGGTATTACTGGGTCTATATTTTTTTTCTATAAAAGAAACTCAGGCTAACTTAAGGCAAATAACTAACCTACATCTATACAATCAACAAACAGCAGAGCTAAAGTAGAAATCAAGACTTCAGAGTAATGGGTAATAATCCTGCCACCATATCCCACCTTTTAGAGAAATCACCATTTTAAAAAATACACTTAATAGCATAAGAGAAATCTCTAATATACTATAGTATACTATATACTACACTCTATCATCTATCGATTTATCTATCTACCTATCATCTATCTATCATCTATCTGTCTCTTCATCCATTCACCTATTATTTATACATATCTACATATTTATATATAGTATCCTAACTCTTTATTATTGAGATAACCATGCTATCTAAAAATCGTAATAAGATAGATTACAAAAATAAATATTTTAGTTCTTTATTCTCTACCTATTTCTTTGACATATGAATTATGCAACAGTTCTAATAAATCTTATGAAGTACTATTAAACACAAAAGAGTATTAAGGATCAGAGAAGTTAAGTCATTTACCCAGGGTCACCAGGACAGTATATAACATTTATTTCTTAGTTCTAGAAACACATTTCCAAAGAGCATATTTTATGTAATTTCTATCTTTTTGTAGCAATTGTACTAAATGTTTCATTTTAGTTTGAAGCCTTGCTAGAGATATTAAATGTGAATGATTTTAGTTAATAGATCCCTCTTCTTAAATGTGCAGAGGTTATCTAACAGCAATGAAAAAGACAATATTTTTTTTCCCCTTTTTACCAGGGAGCATGTGCTTTCATTATCTTTTGTTGATCTTTCACTATGCTTCACAGCAATTAGACTCAAAAAAGGTAAGCCCATTGTTTTCTGATCTGTACTTGAATGCCTTGGAGATCTAACAGATGGCAATCTAGAAGTGATGCTTGCCTTTCTTCTTCTCCGGACCCATCCTAACCCACCAATGCCATCACCCCCCAAACAAGCACATATACACTGCACTTCATGCCTCTCAATTGAAAAAAGAATGATCATTATCATATTGATCGTGGTCAGGGCTGTACTAGAGAGTAAATTGGCTATTAGACAACCTTGATTTTCAGCATTTGTAAACTAATTATATCTATTAATCATGCAAGTTACAGAATTTTTCTCTTCCAGTAAAAATATTCCCAAAGAGCAACTTACTAAAAAGATTTGTTTAACTCCATTTACCAACTCCTGTCTATCCATCCAAAGCTTTATTTGTCTAACCTTCCATGCTTATTTCAAAAAAATTATTCATGAAAGAATCAGAATAAATACACTTATATTTAGTTTAGTTAGGCACCATAAGAAAAGGTCTGCTTAATAACAAAATCAAAACCAAGAGAAGTTACCTAATTGAGAAATATAGATTGATGGTGAAATAAAGGTAAATAAAGCTCATGTATCAAAATGATGTCTTTCCTTTTACTTAATACATTAATTTTGCATTAAAATGATCTCATAGGTGTCTTACTAAGGTATCTCTTAAGTAGTTCTGACAATAATTATATCTGTAAAAATATCTATCCTTTATTGCATAATTACCAAAAAGTAGATACATTTAATCTCTCTCTAAAATATTGCAAATCTTATGATTCAGAACCACACTAAAGTCTTCAGAAACTTCAATCTTTTTTATTATTTTTACAAAACTAAGCCATGGCCTAGATTTGGCCCATGCATGGTAGTGAGCTAACTTCTGTTCTTTTTTAAAACATCTTTATTGTTGAAAGTATTACATAGGTCCCCATTTTTTTACATCTTCTAGTCTTTCTATCCCGGCAGTCCCAGGCCTTTACCACCCTATTATCTGTGTCCAAGGATTATATATATATGCATACAAGTCCTTCAGTTGATCTCTTCCCATTCAACCACCCCCACTTTCCATCTGAGATTTGACAGTGTGTTGCAAGGAAATTTTCACATACAAAATTGATCAATGCAGCATACCACATTAACAGAAAGTAGTAAAACAAACAAAAAAACATAATCACCTCAATTGATGCATAAAGGACATTTGACAAAATTCAACAACCTTTCATTATACAAACATTCAACAAAAGAAACAGAAGAAAACTACTTCAACATAATAAAAGACATATGGAAAATCCACCATAAACACCATACTAAATGGTGGAAGACTGAAACTTTTTCTCTAAGATCAGCAACAAGACAAGGATGCCCACTTGAATCATTTCCATTCAACATAACACTTAAAGTTCTGGACAGTAATGAGATATAAAAATAAAGGCATTCAAAGTAGAACTAAGGATGATGTAATCCTATATAATAAAAGGCTAATATGCAAATAGACCAAACGGCTGAACAACCAAACAACCTGTCGCTATGACATGTGCTGACCACTAGGGGGCACGCGCAGAACATGGTGAGTGTCAGCCGTGGCAGAATGGTGGAGCAGGGTGGGAGCACCAGACCAAGGTGGGACGCCAGTCACTGTTATCAGGGTGAGCCTCTGGTGGTTACTGAAAATTCTTTGCTCTCGAGCCCCGCGGTCCTGCCTGGCACTCGCACCTGCTGCCAGCGCTGGCCCCGCTTATACTAGATCGCTTGGCACTGTCAGTGGGTGCAAGTTGTGGCTGCCAGCCCCGATAACCCCTCAGGGCTTCTCCACCTCCCCCTGCTCCTGAGGGGCAATCGGGGCACCAGTCGCCACTCACACCCACTGATGGCACCGGCTCACTCGCACCCTGTGCTGGCACCAGCCCCAGTTGCTCCACACCATCAGGAGGTGCAAGTGGGTCTGGAGCCTGAGCGTGGGAGTGGTGGCAGAGGGAGCAGGGTTGCCGGCAGACAGTGGACCCAGGAGCTGCAGCAGGAGGGGCCTGAAGGGGGCATGGAGGATGGTTCGAGACCCGCCCCTGTGCCCACCGCAGCCTTGCGGTCCACAGTTCCTTTCAAGATTCTACTCATATATAAAACGACCTAAAGATTCTACTAATATTTTTTATAAATTACAAATCATAGATATTCTTTTATTTTATACTAGAGGCTCGGTGCACAAAAATTTGTGCACTTGGGAGAGGAGGGGGGTCCCCCAGCCCAGCCTGTGCCCTCTCGCAGTCTGGGACCCCTCGGGAGATAACGACCTGCTGGCTTAGGCCTGCTCCCGGGTGGCAGAGGGCACGCTCAATCCCTAGGTGCAGCCCCTGGTCAGGCTCAGAGCAGGGCTGATTGGGGAGTTGGAGCAGGGCAGATCGGGAGGTTGCGATGCCACCCTCAGTCACGCTCAGGGTAGGGCCGATTGGGGGGTTGGGGCACCGCCCCCTGTCACACTCAAGGCAGGTTCGTAAAACAAACAAAAAAACATAATCACCTCAATTGATGCATAAAGGACATTTGACAAAATTCAACAACCTTTCATTATACAAACATTCAACAAAAGAAACAGAAGAAAACTACTTCAAAATAATAAAAGACATATGGAAAATCCACCATAAACACCATACTAAATGGTGGAAGACTGAAACTTCTTCTCTAAGATCAGCAACAAGACAAGGATCCCCACTTGAATCATTTCCATTCAGCATAACACTTAAAGTTCTGGACAGTAATGAGATATAAAAATAAAGGCATTCAAAGTAGAACTAAGGATGATGTAATCCTATATAATAAAAGGCTAATATGCAAATAGACCAAACGGCTGAACAACCAAACAACCTGTCGCTATGACATGTGCTGACCACTAGGGGGCACGCGCAGAACATGGTGAGTGTCAGCCGTGGCAGAATGGTGGAGCAGGGTGGGAGCACCAGACCAAGGTGGGACGCCAGTCACTGTTATCAGGGTGAGCCTCTGGTGGTTACTGAAAATTCTTTGCTCTCGAGCCCCGCGGTCCTGCCTGGCACTCGCACCTGCTGCCAGCGCTGGCCCCGCTTATACTAGATCGCTTGGCACTGTCAGTGGGTGCAAGTTGTGGCTGCCAGCCCCGATAACCCCTCAGGGCTTCTCCACCTCCCCCTGCTCCTGAGGGGCAATCGGGGCACCAGTCGCCACTCACACCCACTGATGGCACCGGCTCACTCGCACCCTGTGCTGGCACCAGCCCCAGTTGCTCCACACCATCAGGAGGTGCAAGTGGGTCTGGAGCCTGAGCGTGGGAGTGGCGGCAGAGGGAGCAGGGTTGCCGGCAGACAGTGGACCCAGGAGCTGCAGCAGGAGGGGCCTGAAGTGGGCATGGAGGATGGTTCGAGACCCGCCCCTGTGCCCACCGCAGCCTCGCGGTCCACAGTTCCTTTCAAGATTCTACTCTTAGATATAAAACGACCTAAAGATTCTACTAATATTTGTTATAAATTATAAATCATAGATATTCTTTTATTTTATATATTTTAAAGGGGAATTTTAGGTAGATACAAAAAAGTTTCTAACACAACCGATTGAAGTCCATCTGACTTTTCTATTTCACTGAATAATGCATATTGAAAATATGTTTCTCAGTTTTCTGAAACAAATTCTAAAAAAGCTGTCTTGTGTATAGTTGTCACACTGTTAGGTATATAGGAGAAATGCTATAAATATTATGGAACTATTGATAGAAATAGAAGAAAATGAATTAAGAATTGTTCTCTATAATAATGCTTGTTCAGTAAGTCATGAAAGTGTTTTACAAAGATTTACTGTACCGTCATTAACTACAATTCAAATCTTTCTTGAAACAAAAGAAATGTTTTCTCAATATTTTATAATAATGGCAAAAATAATGGCTTTGTGAGCTATATTTTCTCAGCAATTTTAGTGTCATAAAAGTGAGCTAAATTTGAAGCTCCAAGAAAAAAAAAATCATATGAACTAGCTAAACAGGTAAGTGAACTTATGTTGATATTGAAACTTTTCAAGATACAAACCAATAGTAATGGCTTATACATTTTTTTCTAATAAGATCAATATCCAGAAGTTTTTTTATTTTAACTAACATTGTTATGTAAATTGGTGGCAAAACTCTAAGAAACATTTTAGTGATATCTATCATTTTTTAGTTTATTTTTAGTTTGTGCATCCTAAGTCAAAGTTAATATTATTGAGTTGACAGAAGAGTTATTTATCTTTAAAAGATAGACTTTGAAACTAATACGCTGTTAATTCAAAAGTAAATCAATTCTTCTAAAGGAGATGAACCAGTTATGTCAAGGTGGATGCAAATATTAAAGTAAAATTATTTTTGGAGTATATTTATATTCTTGGAATTCTATAAGATTTTAGAACAAATTGAATAGGTGAATCTAATTTTCAAATTATAATATTAAGAAATCTACATACAGATGAAATATTTCTAACAAAAATTTAGAATCTGAATTGTGATGTGCTGTAATTGAAAAATATATATCAAATTTCAAAGACAGTATGAAATTATGTAAACTCTCTCAACAATTTTATATTGATTATATGTTAAAATCTGTTGGATAATTTGTGTTAACCTATATTATTAAAATTAATTATATCATTTTGTTTTATCTTTTAATATAGCTACTAGAAAGTTTTACATTACTTATGTGGAATCCTAATATATAAAAAGCCATGGGCCATCATGACTGAAAAAACCTAGATGGATGTCTGAACAGCAGGCTGGGTGGGGCGACAAGGCTGGGAGGGTTGTTAGTGAGGGACGACCAAATGACTGAACAGCAAGCTGTGTGGGGCAACCAGGACAACAGGGAGGTTAGTGAGGGACAACCAAAAGACTGAACAGCAGGCTGCATGGGATGACCAGGCCGGCAGGGGGTTAGTGAGGGATGACCAAACGACTGAATAACAGGCTGTGTGGGTCGACCAGGCTGG
>NW_005354673.1:211097-213298 GCF_000412655.1 Myotis brandtii
AGCAGTTAGGAGCCAGCAATCCTGGATTGTGAGAGGGATATTATATTTCTACTAGAGGCCCGGCGCATGAAATTCGTGCATGGGGCGGGGGGTGTCCCTCAGCCCAGTCTGCACCCTCTCCAATCTGGGGCCGCTTGAGGGATGTCTGACTGCCCAGTTAGGCCTGATCCTCTGCTGGCCTGGTCGCCCCCAACTACCCTCCCCTGCTGGCCCGGTTGCCCCTAACTGCCCTCCCATGCAGGCCCAGTCACCCTTACCTGTCCTCCTCTGTCAGCCTGGTCGCTCCCCCCCTCAACTGCCCTCCCCTGCAGGCCTGGTTGCCCCACCTGCCCTTCCCTTCTGGCCATCTTTAACCACATGGGGGTGGCCATCTTGTGTGTTGGAGTGATGGTCAATTTGCATATTCCTCTTTTATTAGATAGGATTGGAAAGCACTGCTCTGAGAATTTTTTGTTTGATTTTTGTGTTTTCTTCTTTTTTTATTTATTCATAAACAGGTTTGAGGTTCACATAGTTTGCTTCTGTGATCTTACTAATAAGTTTGAAGTTTTTAGAAAACCCATAATGTACTTACTATTTGCATATCATTGATCTAGCATCAAATTCAATTAAGAGTTATCAAGTGATGATGAATTTGTTAAAATATAAATTTGCTAAAATCTTTGGGTCCTAGTTATATAATTATACTCTAATCATATGAATTATGCAGACCTTTTTACTATCCTACACCCAAGCCATGAATTCATATTTTGTCTGAATAACCCTTATGTTCAATTGTAAGCAACAATCTTCCATACATGAGAATTATGCCATGAGCAGGAGACAAAGATCCCATCTCACTGTGTTAATGTCTGCATAAAAAAATGTTCGTGACAACAGAATTTTATTCTTCCTAATGGAAGTCACTTCATTAAAATTATGTAAAAGAGTAATCACAGTTTTTCCAAAGGTGAATGAATTTTAAACACAAGATGACCTTTATTATATAGTGTCAAAGAAAAGAAAAGAAGAAAAAAATTAAAAAGAAAAAGCCTGTGATCTATCAATTAGTAAGTACTATGGAAAAATAATTACATTTAATGCACAGCAAAGTTTCTCCTAGCAGAGAACCTGATATATACAATTTACTTCGTACCTATATGTGGAATAAACTAACTTTTTAACCAAGTATTTCAAGCAGAAATTCTCCTGAAAATGTATTAGAAATTCTCAGCCCTATGGATTGAAATTAATAGACACTTGTGGATGATTTATTCATAACTTAAAATATTCTTAAATAAATTAAATTTTAAGGCAGTAATGGCCAATTAGAAATAAATTATATAAACTGAAGATTAACCTAAAGGTCTATGTTTATTGAGATTAGATAATTTGTCAGGAGTGGCATAAACTGTTACTGTGCCTAATTTCATCATATGTAAAATGGGAAATACACTAATAATAGTACCCATTTCATAGGGTTGTTGCTATAGGAATTACATTAAAAATGGATACAGAGTAAGTATTCAGTAGATATTACTTTGCATCATTAAGCAGATTTACTAGAAACACATCATTCAAGTCCTTACACAAATCTCTCTTCCTCTGTGAAATCTCCCCACATTCTCTCCCATATTCTCTCATTGCCTTCTTGTACAAATATTAATGTTTTTATTATGTTTCCCTTTTCACATTTTTTATAATTACGTCCAGAAGGTCTCCTGGAAGGTCTCCCAGTCTGATTAGCATATTACCCTTTTATTAGTATAGATAAAGGCCTGGTGCACGGGTGGGGGCCAGCTGGTTTGCCCTGAGGGTGTCCCAGATCAGGGTGTGGGTTCCCTTGGGGCATGGGGTGGCCTGGGAGAGGGGCCTGTGATGGTTTTCAGGCCGGCCATGCCCCCATGGGGTGAGGGACCCCGCTGGGGTGCTTGGCCAGCCTGGGTGAGGGGCTGAGGGCCGTGTTTATGCTGGCCACACCCCCTTCAGGATAGGGGTCCTGCTGGTGTGCCTGGCCAGCCTGGGTGAGGGGCTGATGGTTGTTTGCTGGCTGGCCACGGCCCCGGGCAACCCAGGCTCCCAGACCCTCCTTGAGCTGAGGCCACAGCATCTGGAAGCAGGTATCTGGGATTTATTTATCTTCTAAAATTGAAACTTTGTAGCCTTGAGCAGAGCCCACAGCCGGCCAGGGCAGGCAGGAAGCTTGGCTTCCTCCATCACCA